>NW_027450898.1:0-57563 GCF_964194025.1 Convolutriloba macropyga
GTTTTCACTTAACTTCGGCCAATCTGGTATGAAAAGTAATAACTAGTATCCTTATAGATCCAATACAGAGTATCATAATAAATTTCTTGGGGGAGGGGGAGTTTGAATTGCCTATATTTGGTTGTTTAGCAAACTTTTGTTCATTTTTTCCTCTGTTTTACTAAATAAAATTGAAAGGTGCTTACTTTCAAAATAAAGTTAACATTATAAACTGTTGCAAAAAACAATTTCTCTGTTTCATATGAAAATTTTTAAGGATAATCACAAAATTTGTTTAATCTTGATAAAACTAGCGCCAAATGAGCCATTGAAAGCAGATGCAGTCCACATCTTTTGCAAGCTAGCCCAAAAAATGTGATGAAACAATCAAATTAAGCCGAAACAATTTCAGCATTAAATTTAACATTCTAACTGATGCATCCAAGATTGTTTTCCTGACAGTGTTTTAGCTAATTTAGTTTTTTCAGCTTCTATTTTGCGTAGTTTTTAGGGCTCTTAGGCTGTTGAACGTCTCTTTCTACAAAGGTTTTGCGGGATTATGGCGGCCATTCAATCATTATTTCTGTTCCTTTACAATGCCTTAAGAAAAAAAGATTAAATTTCATCCTAAAATCCCTCCAATTTTTAGTATTCTTACTATTTTAAAACTGAAAGAAAATCGTATTCAATTATTTCAATATTTGAAATTAAAATTCTGTTTTTTGTACGATTAAATATATCTCGTTGATTGCCATCATTTTAAAGGTCTGCGTTATAGGAAAAAAAGGGAAAACTGTCTTCGTTATAGGAAAAGCAAGCACTAGCTGAGCTGGAAGTTTTTTTAATGCAAGTTGAATGGAAGTTTTAAGTTATGATATTTTCACACTGTTCGCTAAAAACCAGCAAATAAGCCTTTTCATTGAAGCTCTATCCCTTTTTGCAAGATTTGTTCATTTTTGACTGCTCATTCAAATTTTTTGTAGTTTTTCTGTAGTAGTAATTTTTTTGAAGTTCAATTTTTTTTTCGATCCCGCACAGTTCTTCGTTTTTGAATTTCCTAACAGCTATTGATTGAGAACAAAACCTAACTTTAGATAAAAACCCTCCCATAGATTTGAATTCAACGGGATTTTCTGTTCCTGGTTTTACTTTGACAAAAAATTAGTTTAAGAAAAAATCAACAACAATTTCTGTGAATGTTTAGACTGAATGCATTCACCAATTTTAAAGCGCAATTGTTAAAACGCATTCAAATTCGTTGACCGTAAACAACAATTAGGTAATCTGTGCTGTTTTCTAAGGTTTTTATTGTAATCTATTAACGATTATATTTTTGCAGCTTATGATTCGGCTAGCTGTCAGATCCTTCAACGAATACTTGAGCATATCCCTCAACTGAAAAAAATGATGTTTAGCGCTTTGAATACATGTCTGTTTCTTTTTGCGTCCTTTTGACTCACTTAATTGTTCCTACCCCTCTTGAGGAGGGAGGAACTATATACTCAAATGAGTTTTTTTGTTCAGACAATTTTGTCCGATCGATATATTAATCGTAGAGAGTCGAGACTGGTATCATTAGAAGGCTTGTCCAGCGTAGAATATGGAATTTAAAATATTTTTTATTTTAGTTCTTTACAGGGAGTTATCGAGGTTTAAACTTTCGAGAAAATAGAGTGAAATCCGTTGATTTTATTCACATTTTCTGGAATTTTCGACTAAAACTTTGCTAATTTGCTTTTATACTTCTATATTTTACATTTTTTTTATTTTCAGGTTTTTGCCCATTTTTCACGTTTTCTAGTTTTTTTTCACATTATCACGTTTTTGACAGTTCATATATCAAATTATTGAAGTTTGAAACAAGCACCATCGATATTTTTAAAATCCGCAAGGCACAGACTCTGATTTTAACGGCTTCGACAAAAACTTTCTCGAAAAAAAAGTAATTAATTTTTTTTAATTTTGTCTTTAACTGTCGTTTTTACTTTGTCTTTTTATCAGATAAAATTTCCTGTACAATGACCCGGTTTCATTGGCTTTTCATGGAAAAATAGATGGGCCGATATTCTGATTTTGTTAGATGGCTGATGGTTTTTATGACTCTGAAAACAATTGTTTTCCAAAATAAAAGAGAACACTTTTTAACTTTGCAATTTTTTTCCTTTTATTGTCTGGTTGTTACCTAGTCTCGTTAATTAAGGGCCAAATATGTAAATATTGTTGTCCGGGGAAGGTGTCAAAGGGATTGGTGTCGCGAAATCTAATGCTTTTAAGCTGTTCGTTATGACTTTACTGGCTTCGACACGGGTTTTTCACACAAAAAAGTGAACTAATTTTTGATTTTTGTCGTATTTTACATTCATTTTGTAGACGTAATAAAAAATCTGGATAATTACAGGTCTCAAGGTTTTTTTTCGAAGTATAAACGAACATATTTCATAATTTAATTTTGTAGTTAATGGCTTTCATGTCTTTGGAAATAATTTTCTTTCGAAAAAAAACAAATATAACTTAATTTTTCTATATTTTTCAACTTGTTACCTGGTTTCATTAGTGAGAGGTCACATAATACATTATCGGCGTTCGGAGAAGGTGCAATCGAACATATTTTGAGGGCCAAAGTATGGGTTTACGGCTTCAAAAGCGTTTTCTGGCAAAATTTTACTTGACTTTTTGGTTATTATCTATTTGTTGTTCTTTTTGCAACCGCATAAAAATTTAATACCGACAGTTCTTTGTTCCCATCTTTAAAAACACTTGATTTCTAATGGTTTTCAATACTTAGAAATTAATTCATTTTTTTTAAAAAATAGGCGAATTTTTCAAATTTACTGTATTTGTTCTTTAGTGTCTAATTGTTACCAAGCCTTATTATCGCCTGATCCCATATCTGTTCTGGTAGTTTATAAGTTTTATTTGTTGAGTTTCAGTTTCATCTGACGCTATTTTGACTTTGTTGTTAAGTTTTGTTTTTTAAAACAGACATAATTTTTTTTATGTAATTAATGTTTGTTGTTGTTGTTTGATTTTGCTGTTCGTCTTGACTCGCTTCCTTAATATTGGCATATCTCGTCAATCCAAAGCATCATTTTTTACTTCACTGAGTCAGTTGCTTTGGAGGCTATATTTTCGTTCATACACTAATTTTTTTCCGAAAAAAACTTGAGTTTTTGGGTTTTCTACCTGTTCATTTGGTAGACAATTATGCCAAAATTGTGGATGAGCGGGGTCGGAACCTTGTGTGTGATCGCATATTACCGAGCCTCCTTGCTGGTTTAATTAATTTTTAATGCTTTCTACTTTGACAAAACTGGTTTCTAGTCTCTATATAAAAATATTGTTTATTTGGGTTAACAATTAGTTAAAATTGAAATTCCACAGCGAATAACCCTCTTTTTTCAGGAACAAGAATTCGCAACGGACTATTTTAACGACCTAAGCAAACTTCAAAACATAAAACATTTTTTAGTAAGGCTCGCATTCTTTTTTTAAATTTTCGCTAATGGTTTTTCTTCTATGCAATGCGGACGCGGACGGCAATTGGTTATATTTACTCCAGTCTGTTTGGAAAATTTTGATTGCTATGGAGCTAAGGATTTTAAAAGCATACAACAAAATGTAGAGATCGAGAAATCATTAGCAATTTCGAGGTCCGCCTGCTTTTTCTGTTCTTTTGTATCATACATTGTTCCAAAGACGAAGAGTTAACATGGCGTAGCGTTTTGCTAATGATGAAGACCCCAAAATGTTCAATTTTTTTATATGAGGCAAGATATTTTCATGACTGGCTAAATTCAACTCAAAACTCACGGCTGATGATATTATTGAGTTCGGCTTCATATATTTTCAAAACAAGGGAACTTTTTTGTTTTTACATTAATTTCTTTATTCTACTAGAGTCATATTGGCAAATTAACGAGAGATTTTTTCATGCATTCTATTGTCGTATTTATCAAATTTGGCTGGGCTGCTACAGATCACACAATACGGGATCTCTTTATGTATGCCAGTCAAACTTGAGAAAAGATATAACAAATCGAAGGCAAAGATATATGCCTAAGACCTGTCTGTGCTATAAGTCTCAATTTAAAATAGTTGGGGGGCTGAAAAGTTCAATTAAATAAATAGATAGTTTAAATGAACAAGCTTACACTGAGTAGTATTAAACCTGGATGAGCGGTTACTTGATTGTGTTGTTGTTAAGTGAGTGCGTCGTTGAAACTTCTTCCAGTCGATTTCTCACAAGTATGTTCTGTTGGAAAATTTTCTAAGTTGGAAATCTTTAATAAAATTTCTTCTCTGTTTAAATTTAGGAATTTATTTTGCAAGAAAAATGAAGCAGTTGTCTGCTGCTGGTCGTTGGCTCTGTTATTTGTCTCTCTAATTTTTTTCCGTCCCACTTCGCTGAGAGAAACAATTAATTCCTCTCAGCTCCGTTTGGGCCGATAGGGAGCGAATCACAAACTCACGTTCATAGTGAGGTGCTTCTTAATTTTCCTATTGGCCAAGAAGGCAAGAGAATTAACTCTTTTTTATCTCACGGAAAATTTATTGAAACTCCAAAAAATAATAAAAATCTGAAAAGCTGAGAGCATCAATTATTGATTTCGTAGGCGCCTGTTTTCTGCTTTTCCCCTCTTCTAAAACCGCAACAATTATGGTTTTCTTGGGGGCTTTTTATGAGACTCTATTGTCTTTTCCCCTGAAGCAATCTGCTTCATCTTTAATGAACTTGGGGGGAGAGATCTGCATTGCAACTGTCAAAAGCAGAAGTAATTTATAAATCAAAAGAAACTGTGGTTTTACAGGCCGCCTACGTTCAACAACGTACATTTTCTGTCCTGGATATAAGCGAGGAGATCCAGGCCTAAAGTTGTCTTATTTAAATAAGTCGAACTGAGTTGTTTAAATACTTGTGTACTGGTAGTCTTAACAAGCGTTAGTTTGTTTAGCGCGCGGCGAAAGATTGTTAATTAGCGCCTAAATACGTTCGCTCTAATGCGGGATTAATTATCCGTTCATTTGTAACGGCTCTCGTAATACTACAGCTCACCCCGATTTTTAAGATAGAAAAGAAAATGATTAAAAGAAAGAAATATATTGCATCGTATGTAATTTTATTGTGCTTGGGACATGTAAATGAGTTACTACAGGTTCAGACAGTTATAAAATTAATTGCAAAGGGCGATAATGGTATGCTATAGAATTAGTCGCAAAGGGCAATAGTATCATTTGTATATAAAGTTTATCGCAAATGGCGATAGGTACAAAAGATTTGCAAAGGGCGGCGGCCATGTCAGTTGAAAAATTCTGGCGGTAGGATGACCGGGCTCGTTACAGGATTGTCGCCGTCGTCCAATATATCAAACGCTTCCACAACTTCTTCAGTTTGTATAGTCAGTTCCACAGGTGATGATGCCGCCATTTCCACAGGTCTTCTGTCTGTTTTCTTTTTGGCTTCTAGTTTGCGTCTTTCTTCTCGTTTTTTTTTCCGAGTTTTCTTGTCCTTCATTTTTCTTAATTCGCAATTTAGCTCTTTAATCATTTGCACTAGCTTCTTATTTTCAATTCCGAGGTTTTGATTCGCTGATGTGATTTCTAGATGTTTTTGGATGTACACCTTATTCAATTGTTTTAGATTGCTGTCTTCAGTCTTCTGAAGTTGTTTTGTAATCACATACTGACGTCTCCAGTAGTCATCACTGGTAGTTTTTTTCTTCTCATTGCTCTCTATTTTGAGGTACTCAAATTTTATTTGCAATTCTTGTAGTTCCGTTTCTTTGATGAAGAGCTCTTGCTTGAAGCGGTTGTTTTCTGTGATGAGACTTTCCTTTGATGTTTCGCTACAATGGTCTTCTGCTGAAGGGAACGCGGTTATAGGGACGTTAATGTAGACATCCAGCTGGTGATTTCTTACGTTATACGTTTTCGTTTCTGGATCTAAGGGACGTTAATCATAAGGGACGTTAATGTAGACATCCAGCTGGTGATTTCTTACGTTATACGTTTTCGTTTCTGGATCTCTGTTTTTTTTCCTCCACGTGTTTGATTCACTGCTTAGGCTAAAATGTTTTACGAGTGGCAATTCGTCCAATTTCATGAAGCAATCCTCATTCGTAGCATCGTTTCTAACTTTCACCCGTTCTAATGTTGAGAATTTGTTGTAGTTTGCTTTGAGCGTGTATTTCAGATGGTTGAGAAATCTCGGGTTCTCAGGATTTAGGTCTGCCTCTCTGCTTCGTTGTACGTTCAAGCAGTAGTGTTTGTTTTTCCTATCTTCCTCAGATAAGAGGTCATCAATGTTGGCTAATTTTCGGATCTTTTCCGCATGGTTATTATTCAGAAATTGTGGGGGGCATCTTTTGCGTTTATTTTCCAGTTAACTTCAGGGTCGTACTGGTTAGAAGTTGATGGAGTGTCCAGTTGTGGTTTAATGGGTGCAAACGGGGGAGTTGATGTTTTGCTTGGATGGTCATTTTTCCTAATTTGATTTGGGTGTGCTGCAGATTGTTCGTGGGGAGTGTAGATTGTTCGTGTAGAGGACATGTTGACAGTCTGATTTTGATCAGTTGTGGTGATCACCCTCTTAAGTGTTGCTTGGCTGTTCATTGTGATGTGTGGGATCTAAAATTATTTTTGATTATTTTTCCTGTGTCTTAATTATCACACATTATAGTCTCTTTTCAAGTTTGCAATTGTATTGCTAATATATTCTATTGTAAAAATTGTTTTTGTAAGGTTTTGTTAATAACTGCTTTACTTAAAAAATATAATGCTAAATGCATTTGTTATTAAAGTTTGGTAGAAAAGTTTTTGTTTTGCTAAATGCAAATTTAACTTTAATAAAGGGAGGGGGGCAATAATAAAAAAAATTTTATACTTATGCCAGGCGGGCAGCCCTGGCACAAGTACGTCTTTCTCCGCTGCCCGGAGGTGTGAGTCTTGGGGCGCGCGTCACACTAACACGGCTGCAACGACCCGTGCAGCTGGGGAGACAACCTTGCTGAGCTGAAAGAAAGAAATTTTTTCGGGTCATTTTTGGAATTTTCAGTTATCGTGTTAGTGTTCTGAATTATTTAGGTTCAAAAGCCAGGGGGGCAGGCTGGAGAAAGCTGAGGTAACCCCTTCCCGAGGAAAAGTTAAAAGAGAAAAAAAAGATCGTTTGTACTTGAGTTGTTTTTGGTTCATTAGACAACGTCGTCTAAAAAAAATTTTTGCAAATGGGACATCTTGTCAGCTTATTTATGCACACCCCACAGAATCGGTGTTTGTCATGTTGGGAAAAATGTGGGTGTTTTGTTACTCCTAATTCTGTTTTCATTTTTTTTTGCATAAATTGCAATGAAAGTAGGATGTGATCAGGACGGGAAGACAAGGTCGAAGACAAATGGGACATTTAGGGTTTGGGTATCTTTTAAAAAGTGCCTTTCTGCAGGGATACATACATAGTGAGGATTTTCTCTGGGAAATTGCTTATGTAGTTTTTCTACAATAACGGGTTTCCGTGAACATATGGGGCAGATAATGTCCTTATGGGGATAGAACCAACGGAAACCGTCGAATAGGGATTGTGAAAGACCCATCGAGTGACTGTTCTCTTATTTTCCTTAGAAAGAAACAGGAAAACCTTTGAGAAACTGCAGTAGGAGGAGATTAATGAGGAACGATATGGCAAGCAAGGTAATTAGGATTAAGATAAATATTTTTGTGGATAGGTCTAGATTGGTCATTTTCAGTATCTGGAGAAAATTTGGCGAATTGCGGAAAGGAGGTAGTTATTAATAAAAAGGGATATTGCCAATGCGCATAAGAGAACAAATACAAGAACAAACAATGTTATGGGTTGCATTTTGTCAATTCAATGAGTAGTGCAGAACTAGGGTGAAGGAGGTGACTTGCTCCTGGCAAAAACTGAGTTGAATTAGGGATATCGATTGGATTAAAAATAAAACTAGGGAAAGAAGTAAAATTTTGGATGTTCTTGGACGCACTTTAGATTATGTGATTGTTTTTTCGCAACGAGGGCATAATTTATAATCTTCTACGCAAAATTTACAAAAGTTGACGGGCTCATGGTCACTGTCATGAAACGTTTTTGCAACAGAATATTGAAATATTGTTTGTTTGCAAATATCACATTGAAACCATTTAAAGATTGAAAAGATAACATTAAATTTAGAGCATTTAGGACAAAAATCATATCCCATATCTTTTATAACATATTGGTAACAGAGCAGACACATTACGTGGGGTAGTTCGTTAGGGGGGTTCTCGTGTAATTTCTTGAAAACAATTGTTTCACGTCTGCAGCATAAACAAATTAATGAGACCGGTTTGGATTCTATAGTATTGGTTTCTTTGTCAATTGTATTCATTTTTGAAAGATTGTTATTGGGAGGAATTATGGGACTGGCACGGTTGGAGGATTTGGTTGTCGATTATTTTGGGATTTTATTGTTTGGTCTATTACTAATATAATTATGAACATTAAAAAGTTGAAAGGAATACTTACATCTACGAGGAAAACGGTTAAAACGAAGGAGAAGGCTGCTGCAATAATCATAAGGGCCATTAATAAAAAATCAAGTAAAGTGGGGGTAAACATTTTGGATAGTTTGTGAACGTAGTTTTGAATTGAGGATTTTACCACGGGTTGTTTGGGTCAATTGTTTGTTTGCATAAAGGGCATTTAGTAGTTGTGCAAGTCATACACTGCAAACAAATTGATTTTTTAGGGTGTAGGCTTTTGAAGTGGCTGTGGCAAGTGGATAACTTTTTGATTTCTTGACAAGAATCACACTGGAAATAATGGCAATGACTGATTGTGTAAATGGGAGTTACGCAAATGGGGCATTTAGGTTGGTTCCAATACTTAAATAATTCATTTCTACAGGGAATGCAAGCAAAATGGGGGGCTTGACCGTTTGGGTTTTTGTGCAATTTTTTAAATTGACGACAAGGGAGGTAACAAATAGGACATTCGATTTTTGGGGTTGAGTCAATTTGTGGTTGCTGAGATAATATTTTCAAAGTGTTTCCCATTATATGGATAAATCAGAGAGATCTGGGTACGCGACTCCTAATCCATGGTGAACAAGTTCGTTGGGGATAGTTACATTTAGATCTGCAATAGCAAAAAAGAAATTCCAGTGTTTCTCGTTTGGATAGATGTAATAATGATTAATGCTACCTGTGCTTAGGAACATATAAGTTATTTTGATACATGCTTTATATTGTATAAAACAGATAGTAAACCATCTTTCTGCTTTAACAATTTTAACTTTTTCCTTACCAATGAACAAAATCATTTTATTTTTAACAATTTGGAAAGAATTGAGGGAAAAGGGACAAATTGATTAGAAAAAAAAGAAATAATGAGCAGGGAAAAAAATTATTTTTTTTGGGGAGAGAAAGTTATGTGAAGCAAATTACTTTACTGAAGAGCGCCCAAGTTGACTGGGAAATGCTCTTCGATATCAATGAGTGCAAGAAAGAATTCCCAGTGCATCATTCCCATGGTGACTCGAGTAGAACCCTCACATCCACGCTCGTAGTCTGTATAGTGTATAACTATACAGGGTTTAATCTCTGCTGTGGAAGTTTCAATGAAAGATCTCACGAGGGACTCTACTTTGACTAGGCGCTCACCAAAGTGGAACAGCATTATAGAAGATCTAAATTAAAAGGGATTTTAGAACCATTTAAAGCTTGGGATATATTTATAAAGAATGTCCAATAGGGGGAAGATGGTGTTAAGGTAATGGTTCCATCAGTCCAAGTGTTTAAATATTCAAAATGGAGTATTAATTGTGGGATTACTCTGTTGCTTTTTGTCGAGACAAATGATTTGTCAAAAAATTGTATTTGCATAAGGCAGTTTTGGTATGAGAATATCATTGCTGCTTTTAATTGTTAATAGTTTCCAACTCTTTAAGGATTGAATCGTTTTGGCAAGAATCAGTCTTTTGCATGTCAAAATAAATATTGTGAGGTACACAGTTTGGATTTTCTAGAATAAATAGGAAGAATTTCCAATGAACTGAGAGAGGATTAATACTTATTAAACAAATTTTTTCACTTCGGATTTCTTTGAGCGTTACTAGCATAGTAGGTACAGGAGTTGGGTATGCATCAAAAGATCGTTGAATTTTTTGTAACTCTACAAATTTATTTTTAACTGCAAATATCATAGTTTAGAATGATACCTAAGCAATGTAGATTGGATGTTGTACTTGAAATACCGAGTTCTCTTTGAATGCTAGAAAAATGGTGAATTCGGCGAACTGAGGATGAGTAATGAAAATAGTTAAAAGTCTGTAAATATTTGTCATGGGTTTTTTTGCGAAAGTCATTATACTTATAGCGGAAACATAGTGTACGGCTAATAGCTCAAAATTTTGGTTTCCGATTCTGATTTGTAAGTTTCTATTAGTTAAATGAATCATGTTGCTGATCTAGCTCATTTGGCAAACTATTGGGGTCGAATTGTGCTAAATACACGAAA
Organism: Convolutriloba macropyga; assembly: GCF_964194025.1. NCBI lineage: Eukaryota > Metazoa > Xenacoelomorpha > Acoela > Convolutidae > Convolutriloba > Convolutriloba macropyga. The sequence goes on from NW_027450898.1 coordinate 10,484, forward strand.
TAATTCCAATACAACGAATGAGGAGTTAAAATCACAGTATCGTTTTCCCAAGTGTCCCAAAACTCAAAACTTATAACAATTTGAGGGAAAATGTCTCCGTGTTGTTCTTCAAAGGTTTTCTTTATTTGATAAATTGTAACAAGTCTATCTTGAAACAAAAAGTACATCAATGGAAGCGTTTTAGTTGTTAATTAAATTAGTGTTCTTCATTTCAAAATAGGTATTAAAATAAATTTTTTAAAAAAGGATAAAAAGGAGTGTTAATTATTTCTAAAAACAGGATTATTGACAACGATTGATATTTATAGATAATATACCAATCGGATTCACTGTAGCAAAATCGGAGTAGGGGAAGAGTGCAGGCAATAGCTAGATAAACTTAGTTGGGATTACATAGTTGAAACTGTATTATAAGAAATAAAATGAGAGAAAGAAATTCATACATGTCTCTCAATGTTGAACTTACAAGAGAATTCAAAATCTAGTAACATTTTTCTTCAGGTGCTTTGAAACAATTTCGTATTCGATTCCAATGTTTACAAAAGTAATTGTGTTATCAATCAGGGCTCTTAACAATGAGAAGTATTGAAAATTTGAATGTGGTACATCCAGATCAATGATGTCACTGAAGTAGAAAGATGCAACTCTAATTGTTACAGTAGTTTTCAAGGCGGAAATACTTGATGATAATATTTGTCCGGTGTATTGTGCAAATCGAATGAATATAGCGTTAGGCTGTTTTATGAATTTGGGCTGCATAACATAGCATCCTTGAGGTGTATCTAAACAAGATATTAACTAACTTACAGAGTCTAATACAAATAATTTTTATTAATTTTGAGACAAATTATTTTTTTATAAAAAGGATGATTTTTAGTCACAGCTTTAAGGAGGTGCCACCACACTTCGAATGGTTGCATCATTTTGTAGTTGTGGTTGATGTGACGCCAGACTTGGGTATTCTGCTTTATTATTTTCTGTATGACAATGCTCATCAATTTTATTTTCTCTTGGTTGATCCTCAACGCATTTGTAAGTTTTTTCTATTGTGCTGTAAGGTTGATAATTACTAAGCGGTAAAAATTGATTGTTGTTCTGTGGGGCTGACGGTTTGGTTTCGTTAGAGAATACCGGTGTAAAGAACGATAAGATACAAAGATTATATGTTGCTCCTAATAGAATTTTCCAAAAACCCATTGTTTTGTTGGATATTTTGTGGATTTCGAACGCTCTTATGATTGTTACGATTACATCAGTTAAGAATTTTATGCACAAGAAACAAGCAAAATAAACTCCAATTTTTTCCACATAAAAAGTGATGATTCCAAAAGTGCCTTTGAACTGGTCTGTAAAAAATGTATTTTGACTTTGTTGTTAAGTTTTGTTTTTTAAAACAGACATAATTTTTTTGATGTAATTAATGTTTGTTGTTGTTGTTTGATTTTGCTGTTCGTCTTGACTCGCTTCCTTAATATTGGCATATCTCGTCAATCCAAAGCATCATTTTTTACTTCACTGAGTCAGTTGCTTTGGAGGCTATATTTTCGTTCATACACTAATTTTTTTCCGAAAAAAACTTGAGTTTTTGGGTTTTCTACCTGTTCATTTGGTAGACAATTATGCCAAAATTGTGGATGAGCGGGGTCGGAACCTTGTGTGTGATCGCATATTACCGAGCCTCCTTGCTGGTTTAATTAATTTTTAATGCTTTCTACTTTGACAAAACTGGTTTCTAGTCTCTATATAAAAATATTGTTTATTTGGGTTAACAATTAGTTAAAATTGAAATTCCACAGCGAATAACCCTCTTTTTTCAGGAACAAGAATTCGCAACGGACTATTTTAACGACCTAAGCAAACTTCAAAACATAAAACATTTTTTAGTAAGGCTCGCATTCTTTTTTTAAATTTTCGCTAATGGTTTTTCTTCTATGCAATGCGGACGCGGACGGCAATTGGTTATATTTACTCCAGTCTGTTTGGAAAATTTTGATTGCTATGGAGCTAAGGATTTTAAAAGCATACAACAAAATGTAGAGATCGAGAAATCATTAGCAATTTCGAGGTCCGCCTGCTTTTTCTGTTCTTTTGTATCATACATTGTTCCAAAGACGAAGAGTTAACATGGCGTAGCGTTTTGCTAATGATGAAGACCCCAAAATGTTCAATTTTTTTATAAGAGGCAAGATTTTTTCATGACTGGCTAAATTCAACTCAAAACACATGGTTGTAAACTCCAATTTTGTTGGAATCTTTTCTCTTTGCGTAATAATGCTCATTCGTTGCGTAAATAAATATTGCATGTTACTTATCTCTGACAATTTTGTTCATCTTTTAGGCGGTTGATGATATTATTGATTTCGGCTTCATATATTTTCAAAACAAGGGAACTTTTTTGTTTTTACATTAATTTCTTTATTCTACTAGAGTCATATTGGCAAATTAACGAGAGATTTTTTTATGCATTCTTTTGTCGTATTTATCAAATTTGGCTGGGCTGCTACAGATCACACAATACGGGATCTCTTTATGTATGCTAGTCATACCTGACAAAAGATATAACAAATCGAAGGCAAAGATATATGCCTAAGACCTGTCTGTGCTATAAGTCTCAATTTAAAATAGTTGGGGGGGCTGAAAAGTTCAATTAAATAAATAGATAGTTTAAATGAACAAGCTTACACTGAGTAGTATTAAACCTGGATGAGCTGTTACTTGATTGTGTTGTTGTTAAAGGAGTGCGTCGTTGAAACTTCTGCCAGTCGATTTCTCACAAGTATGTTCTGTTGGAAAATTTTCTAAGTTGGAAATCTTTAATAAAATTTCTTCTCTGTTTAAATTTAGGAATTTATTTTGCAAGAAAAATGAAGCAGTTGTCTGCTGCTGGTCGTTGGCTCTGTTATTTGTCTCTCTAATTTTATTCCGTCCCACTTCGCTGAGAGAAACAATTAATTCCTCTCAGCTCCGTTTGGGCCGATAGGGAGCGAATCACAAACTCACGTTCATAGTGAGGTGCTTCTTAATTTTTCTATTGGCCGAGAAGGCAAGAGAATTAACACTTTTTTATCTCACGGAAAAATTATTGAAACTCCAAAAAATAATAAAAATCTAAAAAGCTGAGAGCATCAATTATTGATTTCGTAGGCGCCTGTTTTCTGCTTTTCCCCTCTTCTAAAACCGCAACAATTATGGTTTTCTTGGGGGCTTGTTATGAGACTCTGTTGTCTTTTCCCCTGAAGCAATCTACTTCATCTTTATTGAACTTGGGGGGAAAGATCTGCATTGCAACTGTCAAAAGCAGAAGTAATTTAAATCAAAAGAAACTGTGGTTTTACAGGCCGCCCACGTTCAACAACGTACATTTTCTGTCCTGGATATAAGCGAGGAGATCCAGGCCTAAAGAGGTCTTATTTAAATAAGTCGAACTGAGTTGTTTAAATACTTGTGTACTGGTAGTCTTAACAAGCGTTAGTTTGTTTAGCGCGCGGCGAAAGAATGGTTAATTAGCGCCTAAATACGTTCGCTCTAATGCGGGATTAATTATCCGTTCATTTGTAACGGTTCTCGTAATACTACATATTCGATAGTTCTTTTGAAGCTTACAGTGTTTAAACTATTCAACGATTTAAATAGTTTTGATTTGAAAAATTTACTTTCATTTAAACAATTTCATGTCTAAAAATGACTCTGACTCTATCAAATTATTTACCTTTTCGTAATAATTGCAGGTAGTCACTTTTTTGTTTCTAAACCCTTTGTGACTGTAATCTTGACAGAAAGATCATTCGTGACAAAACTGTGCTTCTGGGTACCGTTGTTGTTCTTAGAGTGTCTTCCTTGAAAATCTTGAATCAGTTTACCTTTTCTATTTCATAAATTCACGAATTAGGACAATGACACCTTTAAACAGATTGAAAATTTCATGACTTTACATTTCGTAGATTTCCGTCGTATTTTGCTCGCTCAGGAGACGGGGCGACCAAATAAAACTACTTCTCATATCTTTTCATGCATCTCACGTTCTTTTCAATGTCTTTTTACAAATAAAGTCAAACGTTTCGCTAACTCATCGAATTCAGAAGATGGCGGCCCGATGAGTCACGAGCCGTCATGCTGATATTTTTCACCACTTCCAAAATTGCGTATTGAAATTTTTTTCAGCAATGAAACTGTTTTCTGAGTAAGTTTTTGCTTCAGATGTATTAAAAGTTTTTTTAAGACTATTTTTGTTTGCTCTATTGGAACTTATTTCATCTGGAAAATACATTTTGCTTTAAAATTGAAGCGTTTAAAGAGAATTTTTTTGGGTTGTAAAAATTTGCAAAGTGGAGGATTGGAAAATTGTTTGGCACCGCACAATACAGAGCACCAGTGCCTTCTTTTATTCTAAGATCCAGCTAAGATCTTAACAAGATTCACCAAGAAAAGTTGGCACTTCAAATTCACGGGAAGATATTTTAAGTTTTGCAAGAGATGTCAAAGTTGTGAAAAGAAGAGTTTTCAAATTTGAATTATATAGAAGAGTTTTCAAATTTAATTTATATAGAAGAGTTTTCAAATTTAAATTATATATCATTCTCCGAAAATTTTCAGATTTTTAATCTATTTTTTGTCATCAAAACGCAAAATTTTCCCTTACTAGAAAAAATCCGGACATCTATTAGAAATTTTGAAAACCTGATCATAATTGGCAGTTCCCATTTCAGCCGGAGCATGTAATGGAGCATGCTCTCAAACTGCGCGTTGGATGTAACGCTGTTGTTATCGGTACGATAATCTTGGATTTCGCGTTGCCAAATTGGTTTTAGTTTCGTTCAACAGAGGTGCGAAATTAATTGTAATTTGATTGTTGAAATCGCAACGCTAATTGCATTTAAGTTTGACGAGTTTGCTGACTACCGTATCCGCGAGGCAAAAGTGATTTCGTAGAATTACAACTAAAAATTGAATTGATACAAACCAGAATGGGGGGGGGGGGCAATGGGAGGAAACAATCATCACATATGATCACTCAAAGCAACCTATCAAGTATGAACAAAATTAAAATGACCTCGGTCAGAGAATACAAGCCGACATGAGTCTTTTAAACCCGTGCCTGATAAAAACAGCTACAATATTCCACTTTAGAAAAGAAACAGATGAGGGCGACTAACTCACTTAGGAAACGCAACAAAAGATGAAGGTTTGTAGGTTGAGGAATGGTAAATGGAAACGATGAAATTGAAAAGTAAATGAAACCACAACAAGAAGTGAGATAAAGTAATAACCCATCTCACTGGGGCCGAAAAATAGACAAAAAAAATTTTGTGGACAGCAATGTTGACAGGATGTTAAAAACAAATTTAATGATTATAACCACAAATTGGACAAAAGTAGAATATGTGCAGGTTATTATAGCTAACTAAATTGATCGAATTTTGTAATAAATCAAGTTGTCATAACTATCTGAACTGTTTGAATATACGGTATTTTTGACAAGCTTGGTAATCAAGGTGTGTGCTTATACAAATCTGAATTCGGTACGCTTGAGTCCTTATAAGAAACCTTATTTAATAATGCGCTGAAATGTGCGGAAATGCTCTGGAACTTAGTAAGAAATGCGCTGAAAAGCACTAATTTTTAGAAAATTTCAGCGCAAAAAACTTGCATAATAAAACGCTAAAATGTGCTGAAATGCGCTAGAACTTTGTAAGAAATGCGCTGAAATGGGCTGATTTTTCAGCGCAAAAACCTTACATAAAAATGCGCGGAAATGTGCTGAAATGCGCTGATACTTTGCAAGACTTGCGCTTTAAAATCAGCGCATTTCTTACAAAATTTCAACGCATTTCAGCACATTCAGCGCAATTTCAGCGCATTTCTTACATAAATTTGAAAAAATTTCTCGACCCGGGTACGCACGGACCATTTTAAAAGCGTGACTCCGAATCCTTTGGTTTTTGCAATAAAAATTTTCTATTTTCCTTGACAAAGCTTTTAATTGATTGACAACATGTTTTTCTAGCATAGAGGTCCTTTGGAGAAGGAGGAGATTAGAAGAACTAGAGGGCAGGCGGTCGTCTAATTGTTTCATTCAATCTATCCGTCTCTGTTATTGGTGGCAATGAGCGTGTACATTTCGTATGTCATGACTGAGTTGTCGCAGCTACTTGCTTTCTTTTTGGTCTAATTTTTGGTGGCGAATTATTTGCAGCGTGCTTGCAGTATCTGCCCCGAGGTTGGCGGCCGAGCAAATCAGCTCTGAATCAGTCTAAAGACATTCTATTTTTTAGGGTGGCCAGTACTCTATTCATGTCACAATTTATATTGGCCAGTCTGATTTTTGAGCAAAGTTTGCTACATGGAGAATAATATGTTCAACTTAACTCCCGTCAACAAGATTTGCTTTATATGCGATTCGAACTTCCGCGTGGGTACTTTTGACATTTAATTTGCGTAGCAATTCGTTACCACTAAGCAAAATGTGCTTTGTGAAAATTGTCTACAAACCAGCTTCAGTATGTCCTTATACTGATTCTGCGAGGATTTTCTCTACCGCCAACCTCCTGGGCTGATTCTCTAAGCATACTGCAAAAGCTACAAAGCTACAAAGTTATACTAATAAGCTACAAAAGTATGAATTTATTATGTTCAGACTTAATTATGGGTTATGCGTAATTTTCATGGTATACAGGATAAAATTATTGTGGGCGAATTCTCTGACCTCAATTAATCATAATGAAGAAATACTGCACAAAAAGATACTTAGAACATTCTGGAGAAACAATATTTCAGAATTGAATTATTTTTTTTTACTCTTGAAATGTGTTGGTTCATCGCTGAAAAGCACTGAGACTCAAGTTTGGGCGGTACTCCAAACTCTATTTGCGATCCGTTTGGGGTAACTTATGTGAAATAACCAGTAGCCGAATTCTCAGAGCGTGCAACTCATTTGAGTGGCTAGAAAAACACAAATCGCGTGCTTTGTGCCCAAACTTGAGTCTCAGAGCAGTTCAGCGCTGAACCAACATATTTCATAAGTAAAAGCTAGTTCAGTTCTGAAACATTACATCTCCAGAATATTTCAATTTTTTTATGTGCAGTTTTTCTTCATTATGATAGTATTGATGTCATAGAATTCGCCCAGGCTAAACTTATCCTGTATAGTCTGAAACTTACTCATCCCCAAAAAATAAGTCTGCGCAGAATAATGTCATACTTTTGTAGCTTGCAACTGGTAACTACTCTAGTAGTATACTCACTATTTATGGATAAACCAGTTTGTAGGCAATTACCACAAAGCCCATGTAGTTTAGTAGTTACAACTTGCTGCGCAAATTAAATGTTACAAATAATCACGCGGAAGTTCGAACCGCAGATAGAGCAAATCGTGTTGGCGGGAGTAAAGTTGAACAGATTATTTTTCTTGAAGTAAAATTTGCCCAAAAATCAAGACGGACCATTGTAAATTGGGACATGATCAGGGTACGGGCCATCCTGAGAAACAGAATGTCTTTATACTGATTCAGCGCTGATTTTTTGCAATTTTTGCTTCAGTTGCTTTGTTTTTGGAGAATATAAGCTGTTGTTTTGCGTAATGCGTTCAGCCTCTGTGTTTTTAGTGTTAATCTCGATTGCAGCTAGGTTTGAGTTCAGATTTCCCAAGTTTTTCATTTTTGGAATTATATTCATTGGTTGTGATGACAGATGGACTTGGCGAAAGCAATTTGTAAAACCTATCAGAGCTCCTCAAAAGATTTTACCTTGGCTTCTTCTATGCAAGCTTTAACACTGAAGAGGCCGCCGTTCGCGATACAGGAGACCAAAATTGTCCTCATCTACTTTTATTGGAACTCTTATCTGGTCACATATTACTCTCTTTAATTTGTCCATTGCTCACTTTTAATATGATGTGTCGGGAAAAATAGGTATCATCAAGACCAATAAGGTTGCAATCCATTGCATTCTGGAACTTGGCTGGACTATCGGTTCAGTCATAAAGTCTTGTCATGAATTGCCGCCAGTCACATTGCTGATCAAAAATGCAGGACATGCCAGGATGCGGGATAAATTGGCTGTAAGCTCATTGCCAACCCAGTTCTGAGAAAGGCTGTCTCCTGTGGTGCATTAGATCAATTTTTACTGGTTGTTTGAAGGAGGAATTCCAAGTCTTGACATTAAAGTTTTTCTGTGGATGGACTTATTAAGTAATTTTCAAGCCAATGAGTGATTGATCATTTGACTGTTGTTACAATCGGCAAAATGCAATTTCCGTCTGAACGAGCTGAGAGTTTTTCAATATGACGGCCCTCAATTGAATTTTATAGAATTTTTGGTTGAAGATGTATCAGAAAATTGCGTCATTTTTGGCGATGTGCGTTGTAGTTTTTGAGCAAGATTAATCATACTAATTGCATTTCTTGGTTTTTCTATTTTACGAAACTAAATGCTGATATTTGTCTGCTGTTTCTTTCTTTTTTGGACATCAATTTGCGAGGCAGTTGATGATTTTCGCTGACAGTGGTTGCTGCTTAATAGGAATGCCCGAAGTTTTGAACAAACTTCTACCGAAAATAGATAGCAGTCCACTAAACGTACCACAGAAAATTTAGAGCAATTTACTTTCCAATCACCGTTTTGTATGGTTATTTACATGTTCCACGTACGTCGGTTTTTAGATGAAAACGTTCTGAATTTGTTATATTATTATTTTATTCGCTATTATTTTAATTCATTATTTTATTAGCTAGGGAATAAGTTCACCAAAATTCAAGCTCCTCTTGAATCAGACAGCAGTTGGCATTTTGTGTGTCCGACAATTGCTTATGTAATTTGTGGTTTCATATGGTTTTTTGATTGATTGGAAATCATTGCAAACATATTTTTTGTTTTGCAAATAACTCTAGTTCGAGATATATTGTTCTTTGTAGGTGTTTAAATTATTTAGATTTGATTACTTCTGGTGAATTCTTTTCGTCATTATTATTTACACTTCTTGCTTTAATTTTTGAAGTCATACTTTTAGCAAGTGGTTTTATAGGCCGCACTGGTTGCTTTTCTTAAACGTTGCATAAAATATTATTTGGGGTTTGATGACCAATTTTGTCCACTATTCTGCATTGCTGGTTTGCCCTGCTGTTGTCGCTTTTTTGTTGTTCAGATAACTGTAATTCGAAACACATTGTACTTTGTAGTTGTTTAAGTTGTTTACATTTGATTCATTTCGGGGAATTCTTTTCGTCGACATTATTTACACTTCTTGCTTTAGTTTTTCACGACATTTTTTTACAAAGTGGTTCAATAGGTCTCAGTGCTGCATTTCTTAAACGTTGCATAGAATGTTTGTTTGTGGTTTGTTGTCCAAAAGTTTCCATTACTTTTGCATTGTTTTATTGCTCTGCGGTTGTCGCTTTGTGTAAATAGCCGTTTTTGTTATGTGTTTGCTCCGCAAACTCGAGGATTGATTTGCATGTCTTTTATGCTGGTCAATTTATTTTTATGCTGGACATTTCTATTAATTGACGGAATTCTTGTCGTCTGTGTCGGCCGATATTGACGTTTATCCCAATTTCGACGTTTGTCGTTTCAACGATGCCTCTCAATTACTCTCTTTGTGTGTCCTTATCAAGCATATTTTGTCAAATCTTTAGATTTTTAAGCGTCTGTTCGTTGACTACGTTAAGAACACTGTATAGTTCTCTAAGGACACTTTTCCCAAAGCCTTCCTTGGCAACTGATTGATTCAATCATGCAGAAATCTCCAAACATAATTTTTTCCAGCCATTCCCAAACTCCGATGGAGCAGAGATAACAAATGGCCCTTGCTCTGTCGCTACAAAGAATCCCGATATCAATTGATCTTTTACATTTCATCCCCCATCTGAGTCGCAATTGATTGTTCCGTATCGGTTGATAACCGTTGAGTCATCGACAGTTTCTTTGTATTTCAGTTCTGGCTGAAGTTACATATTGTCAGATTTGTTCTCATAGAGTTTATCCATGATGATGCTGACTTTCGCTACTTAGAAACCATGTCCAAGATCATGTATGGTGTCTTAGATACCATATCCAAGACCATAATGATTTCTTAGATACCATATCCAAGATCATACAACTTACCATTTGTGGAAATGTAGTGAAAGGCTTTCATTTGGTTGTAGTTTCAAAATACTTTGTTGATTCTTAGAAACCATGTCCAAGATCATGTATGGTGTCTTAGATACCATATCCAAGACCATAATGGCTTCTTGGATACCATATCTAAGATCATAAAATGTTCCATTGGCGGGAAAAATATCGAAAACCTGCTGCTCTGCCTAAACTACCATTTTCATGAAAAATCTTGAAAATCACATTAAGGATCATATATGGCTTCTTAGAAACCATAGCAAGATCATACAAAAAATTTTGCCTTGACTTGGATGGAACCATATATGGTCTTTGATATGGTATCTAAGAAGGGTCATCCCGGGATTTGACTTGTGTCCCTTTCTTCTCAAATCTTATTCGAGGTTCTTATTCGAGGTTATAAGAGGTTCAATGGTTCAATGGTTCAATGGTTCTTTAGATTAACAGAGTAATCACGGTTTAAAGGCTGCAACATGTGATTATCGGCACTTTGCAATACAATATTTTTGAAAATCTCAGTAGCAAATTGGCCGTAGGTTGGTTCGATAGATTATTGACTTACAAGGTGCTAAATCTTTTTCAATTTGGTAATTTGTAAGTTTGCAAAACGAATATTTGTTGAAATTGACTATTTTTCAGACTAACGTATTAAAACTGTATTTGAAAAAGTACACCTAAAACTGGAATGATTCAACGTAGAACGATCAATGATGGAAAATTTAAAAAATATATCTGGCGGTGACCACTCAAAGGAGCTGAACAGGTACAAAGAAGTTTAAAAAGCGCTTGATCAGAGAACTTGACGAGACACGATTCGATCAAACAATCAATCAAACACACTTAAAACAATACTAATTCAATTTAGATTTAGCAACAATTGAAGAGGTTATGACAATAGTTTTTTAGGGATGATACAGGGATGATGACTAGTTAATAACTTAAAAGGCTGTAAAGATGACTAAAGAATAAATGGAAAATATTAAAATTGAGGGGCAAATGAAATCACAATAAGAACTAAAATGGAGCACAATTTTCTAATGTACTACAAAAGCAGTAAAGTACAGAGAAAATTCAAATTGAGCGTAAATATTAGGACTCTGGCAACAGGACTATTTGGGGAAGAAATAATCACACAACCATGCTGCCATTTTGACAACCAATTGTTGAATTTCTTTATGTTCTGTTTGCATCAGGTTCGATATGTCAGCGCCGCTTAAGCGCATTATTTTGTATTAAAAAAGGAAAGAAAAAAGGATAAAAAGAAAAAGAAAAAAAATGCTTTTGTTTTTCAGAGCACTTTTTAAGTAAATTATTTACATTTCAACGCTTTTTAGCTCCGATTCCTAGTCTTCGTACCAACTAAACTGATCTTTCATTAACGATTAACGTTTTGTAAGATAAGTGCTGATATTATGCAATAATTGCGCTCATTCTTCAACGTAGTTTTCACACAAGTTCTGCGCATTTCTTGCGCTAAATTGATCTACACTGATATAAATTTATTAAAATAAAACCAATTTGAAGGGGCAAAAGTTTAGGAATCAATCTGGGTTAAGTGATGATTCTTCGCCGAAGAGAAGGGTTCGCGTCTCATGCAACTCTTTTTCTCTTAGAAATCAGCGGTTTTCGACGAAGTATGGAAAAGCTTTCGTCAATCATTAGCTGAGGGGTTTCGACGGTCGTACTTGTTCACAATTTACCCATTAAAAAATTGCTAATATGTCTTGTCTGATAAATTGTCTGACCCTCAACGGAGGAGTTTTTGTCGTAGTTTTGCTAAGCGAATGGCAGAAAACTTGCAAACGTTCTCGAAACAACTACGAATCATATTGTTGAACGTGTGGCTTCAAGTAGCTCATATTATGCTTAGGGTTCCCAATACTGTTAGGTTTAAATAAAAAGTTATATGGCTTCCCTGAAGGTCATAGATTGACATTTTTAAAAGAATTCATCTGTCTCCAACAACATTGACGGTGGATGATTGTACAAGAAGCCGCTAAATCTGCTCTTGGCTATCTTGTTTTAGTCTTTACTAACTCGAAAGTTTTGCCTGCCTCATCAATTCGTTCTTTTTTTGTCAAGAACCTCGCGAGGCTACAGTCTAATCGACACCAAAGCAGCTCAATCAGCGCTGATTGCGGACACGATGTCACTAATGCAGGCCCAGTCGTCAGCTGTCAATACAATTTTGACCAGCGACAAGGCTCGTTTGTCATACCTACCTTTGTTATAGATGCCTAGAGAAGACCAAGTCAACTGTCGTGGCTATCATAAGATCATGAGATTATGAAGAATCATGAAACTCTGATGGCCAGCTGGTCGCTCTTTGAATGATCTCTTTGAATGGAAAACAAATAACAGATTCGGCAGTAAAAATGACTCAATCAAAAATTTTTCGATTATTGATCGCTGATGACCATTACAAGAATGGAACCTGAGGTTTTATAGACAACAAATTCAAAACCCACAGAATCTTTCAATCAACGAATTTCGATATAGCCCAGTAATCAGTCAATATTGCTAATGAAAAAAGCCTTTTTGAAATTAAAATTCATTATGCAGACAAATAGTTTGTTATCTGGGCCTCCATATAACGAAGTTTTAGATGGAGGCTTAACTTATCAAATTAAATGCTGATTTTTGTCTGTGATGTCTTCCTTATTTTGAAATTAATGAGCCACGCAATTGATGCCTTTCGTTGGTAGTGGTTGCTGCTTCATAGGAATGTCTGAAGTTTTGAACAAAATTCTACCCAAAACATAGCACTCCATTGCGTGCCACAGATAATTTAGCGCAGTTTACTTTCCAATCATCGTTTTCAGGGTTATTTGCTTTTTCTACGTACGCCGCTTTTTGGTTGAAAACGTTATTAATTCGTTTAAGTTTGTTTCAGACCACTCACATAGCACTATTTTGTTAGCTCGGGAATAAGTTCACGAAAAACAGTAGCACCTCCTCCATCTAACAGCAGTTGGCTCTTTGTATGTCCAACAACCTCTTACACAATTTTTGGTGTCATGTGGTTATCTGACTGATTGGAAATCATTGCAACATATTTTTCGTTATCCAAATAACTCTAGTTCGAGATATATTGTTCTTTGTAGGTGTTTAAATTATTTAGATTTGATTACTTTTGGTGAATTTCTTTCGTCATTATTATTTACACTTCTTGCTTTAATTTTTTAAGTCATACTTTTAGCAAGTGGTTTTATAGGCCGCACTGGTTGCTTTTCTTTAACGTTGCATAAAATATTATTCGGGGTTTGGTGACCAATTTTGTCCACTATTCTGCATTGCTGGTTTGCCCTGCTGTTGTCGCTTTTGTCTAAATGGCTGTTTTTGTTGTGCGTTTAATCCGCAAATTAGACAATTGATTTTTAAGCTTTGAAAATAATTCGACAATATTCTCGTTGGTTGAATTGAGGCATTTCAACGGTTTTCGGAATTCACACATCGATTCCATGGAGCAGAAATGTCCGATTAAGATTTTTTTCCCGATCAGTACCATACTGAGATGAGCACAGACACAATTTTCCGATCACAAAGTGCCTTTGGTCTGTCGCTACAAAGCATCCCAATTTGAAATGTTTTACAACAGTCTGAAGTGCAATCGATTGTTCCTCATAGGTGGTTCATTTCCAGAAATAGCCGTTGCGTCATCAACATTTTTTTTATATTTCTCTCTTGGCTGAAGTTGTAAACCATCAGATTTGTTCCCGAAGAGTTTATCAATAATAATGTTGAGTTTCGATAGCTTTGCTAATTTGGCTTGTATTTGCTTATTCTCAAATGTCAAATGTTATTAGTGGTTCAATGGTGCAGAGTTCTATAAAGTTTTAGATTAACAGAGCTCTTTTTGCAAATCACGGTTTAATGACTGCAACAAGTCCTTATAAGCACTTCGCCATACAAAAAATTCAAATCTCAGTAACAAGTTGGCCGTAGGTTTGTTCAATACATTTTTCAATAACACGGTGCTGAGTCAATTTCAATTTGAGTTTGTAAATTCACTAAACGAATTGTTTTTAAAATTGACTATGTTTCTGACTACCGTATTGAAAATTTATTTGGAAAGTTACACCTAAAAACTGAAAAGATTCAATGTAGAAAGATCATTGGAGGAAAATGAAAAACTTATATCTGGCGGTGACCACTCAAAGAAGCTGAACAAGTGTGAAGAAATTTAAAAAAGCCTTTATCAGAGACAAGATTCAAACGAACAAATGCAACATAAAACAAAAATATTTTAAATTATAATGAGCAAAAAATGAAGCGGTAATGACCAAAAGTTCTTAGGCAATGTAATAAAGTGGATGACTGGTTAAAATGTTAAAAATCTAAAAAAATGACAAAGGATAAATGGAAACCATGAAAGATGATGGGCAAATGGAACCACAGCAGGAACTGAAATAGAGCACAATTTCTAAGGTTCTGCAAATGATATATGGTAGAGACAAAAAAAGACGATTGATCGTTAAGGACTATTTCGAGGAAACAGAATCACACGTCTGCGCTGCCGTTCTGTTAACCAGTCCATAAATTTCTGTGTTTTTTGTACGTAGTTCGATATTTCAGCGCATTATTTTGTATTAAATGCGTCAAGTATGCTGAAAATATTGAAGAGTTGAGCTGAATGCACTAAAAATCTCTGAAATGGGCACAATTCCGTAGATATTAAAAAAAAATTGTAAGAAATGCATTCATTTTTCAGAGAAATTTTTAAATAAATTATGTAGATTTCAACACTTTTTAGCATTGCTTCTTGAATTTCGTACGGTTTAACTTGATCTTTCATTAAAGATTAACATTTTGTAAAAAAGTGCTGATATTATGTAATACATGTGCTGAGTTTTCAGCGCAATTGTAACACAATTTCAGCGCATTTTGTGCTATATTGATATAAATTGATGTATTTTTTTTATATAAAACCAAATTAAAGGAGCAAAAATTCTGGAATCAAAGGCGAAGTGGATTAAGTGATGGTTGGGCACGGAAGAGCAGAGTTCGCGTCTCATACAACTCTATTTTTTTTTAAAAACAGCGGTTTTCAGCGCATTCCTTGCTAAGTTTTAGTGTATGTTAGCTCAGCTAAGAGCATTTTTAGGTAAGGTTTTTGCGCTGTAATTTTTGAAAAACCAGCGCATTTCAGCGCATTTCTTACATAATTTTCAGAAATTTTCGCAACCCAAGTAGGCAGGTAGAGTCTGACTTGTATGATTGTTCAGAAAGTCACTTCGCTGGGCACTTCTGTCTGGACTTCAATTTATGCCAAATTCTTATTCCATCTTTTGACTGATTTAGCATTGACGACTAAACCATGTGTTTGACATCCAACGTATAGAACATATTCTTTTGTATGCCAGTTTTTTAGTTCAGCTTAAATCGAGAAATGTTTTTGTTTTCAGACTCAAATACAAGAACTGCTTCTATTCTTTGCTGGTTTAATCTAAGGTATGAAAGAGCTGGCGTTCAATCATTAGTTGAAGGGGCTTCGACAGTCGTACTTCTCCACACTTTCCCATCGAAGGACTACTAGCTTAGGGCTCCCAATACCGATAGTTTTTCATAAAATATTCTATGGCTTTCCTGGAGGTCATAGTTTTGCACTCATTGCTACCCAGGTTGAGGTCCAGACCCAAATTTGCTTCTGATCAGACTTTCCAGACCAAAATTATCTCTGATCAGACTTTCCAGACCGAAACTATCTCTGATCAGACTTTCCAGACCGAAATTATCTCTGATCAGACTTTCCAGACTGAATGAGTTCTGATCAGACTTTCCAGACCGAACGAGTTCTGATCAGGACATCCCCAGACCATGGTCCAGACTCAAATTCAGACCATTGCCCAGTCCTTAATCAGACTATGACCAGACCCAATTTCAGACCCAAGTAGCCTCTGCAGTCGAGACCACCTCCCCAGCTAACCACTCTGATTAAAAACACTCAAAATTGCCATCGTCAGCCCTCCCGTCCTTTAACCACAACACTTAAATTGTCCACTCTCCTCCCCCTATCGAGTTGAACCCCCCCCCCTCATCAGCCTTCTTCTCAACCCTAACCCCATCGCTTGACCCCCACCCACAACACACACACTTACACACACACACCCGCAGACAGACAAACAGACACAGACAAGCCGGTTACCCGATAAACGCACACACAAAACTTACACACACGTTGGTTGAGATTTTACTGCAAAATTAGCTATAAAATGAAAGATTTGCGATGAATTTGAATAAAAATATTAGACCTCTGATCAGACCCAAGTGCGCTTGAAGTTACCTCTGATCAAACCCAAGTGCGCTTGAAGTTACCTCTGATCAGACCCAATTGCGCTCGAAAAGATTATGATCAGACCCAATTGCGCTCGAATCCGCCTATGATCAGACCCAATTGCGCTCGAAATTGCCTCTGATCAGACCCAAGTGCGCTCGAAATATTCTGATCAGAGAAAGATTTTACTTATGAAAAAATCTTCTAATTTTGCTATAATATATTCATTTAAAAAAAATGATGTTTGCAGTGTTTAATTCATCTAAGGAAAAATCAATTATAAAAGTAGTGCTAAAGAAAACGAAACCCAACTGTTGAGAACAAATTTTATTTAGTGTACCTTTTAGTGTATATTTCTGACTCAATGGATGAGTTTAGACAGCTTTCCATAAGAAACATCGTGGTCTCCAGTTGATCAAAGTTTCTTCTGAAGGGGACCGGCCTCTGTTATCGGCTGGACTCCTGCTTTCTGATCAGAGCTATCGGACTTTAGATGAGTCTCTTATAAGAACGCTGCTTTATGGCTGCCTCCTGGCAGAGCCAACATCTCTCATTAAAAAAAAACAAAAAAAGGGAAAAAATGCGCTCGAAATGGTCCCTGATCAGACCTAATTGGGTTCAAAAGCATTTCTGATCAGACCCAAGTGCGCTCCATGAGGTTATGATCAGACCCAATTGCGCTCGAAGTCGCCTCTGATTAGACAAAAGTGCGCTCGAAGAGGTTATGATCAGACCCAATTGCGCTCGAAGTCGCCTCTGATCAGACAAAAGTGCGCTCGAAGAGGTTATGATCAGACCCAATTGCGCTCGAATCCGCCTATGACCAGACTTTTCAGACCAAAATGACCTATGATCAGACCATCTCCAGACCATGGTCCAGACCGTAGTGCGCTCAAACTTCCGAAAAGACCCTGTAATTTCGGTCTGGGAACACACGGGTGTGCGCTCGACTGGGTCTGATCATAACTCAATTTGGGTCTGGACCTCAACCTGGGTAGAATAGGTATCCAATTACACGGGCGTTAGTTGGTCGTACCATAAGCCGCCAAAATTCCTCTCTGCATGGAGCGACTTACCGGGCCTGGATATAGCCGAGATAAGCTGTCGTATAGAACAAATCAAGACTTGAACTGGTTGTACAATGGACTGGCTATCTTGATCAGTTGTAGTGATTCACCGCTTATACATTTCTAGAAACGCGTGCTTTTTATCTTTAAAAAATCGAAAGTTCTGCCTGCCTCGTCAATTTGACCTTTTTCTGTTTTTCAGGAACCTCCGCGAGACTAGAGCCTATCGACACTAAAGCAACTCGATTGGCGCTGATTGCTGACACGATCTCACTAATGCATCCGCTATCAACTCAATTTCGACCAGCTGCAAGGCTCGTTTGACACAACTACCTTTGTGGCAGATTCCGAGACAAGATCATTCCACCTGTCTTGGTTATCATGACATCATACGCACTCTTTAAACCCTGATGCCCAGCTGGTTCCTGTTTGAATGACCTCCTTGAGCGGAACACGAATTATCGATTCGAAAGTCTAGATGACTCAACCAAAAATTTTGCTTTATTTGTCGCTGATGACCATTACAAGAACGGTCCCTGAGGTTTTATAACCTACCATTTTAAAACTCGCAGAATCTTGCAATCAACGCATATTGATATATGAAACAATCCTTTTTACAACTTAAATTCATGATGCAGGCAAACAGTTTGTGATTTGGAGATGGATATCGCAAAGCATTAGCTGGAGGTTTTGGTTTTAAATTTGAGACAAATTTTTTTTTAGCTTTGGATTAACAAACGATGGCCATTTTAACGATATTATTTACTCACATCAATTGCTCTTTATTTTTCCATCAAAGCTGAATGTTTTCTATAGTTTAAACTTGACAGCAATCTCTTTTTCACTGCTCGATCAATGAGCAGGCAATAAAACCTTTTTCAAGACCAGATTAAGGGAAAAGTTTCCCAGGTTGAGGTCCCAGAGGGAAAGTCGATATGTCCAGACCCAGATGAACGCACGACGGGGGTGTCGTGCGTTCACATTTACATGGTCTGGCCGAAAGTCTGGACATGAACGCACAAAAATTTGGTGAACGCACGAAAATCTGATGAACGCACGAAAGTCTGGACATGAACGCACGAAAGTCTGGACATGAACGCACGAAAATCTGATGAACGCATGAAAGTCTGGACATGAACGCACGAAAGTCTGATTAACGCAGGAAAGTCTGATGAACGCACGAAAGTCTGAATATGAACGCACTAAAGTCTGGTGAACGCACGAAAGTCTGGTTAACGCACAAAAGTCTGGACATGAGCGCACGAAAGTCTGGTTAACGCACGAAAGTCTGGTGAACGCACGAAAGTCTGGATATGAACGCACTAAGGTCTGATGAACGCACGAATATCTGGACATGAATGCACGAAAGTCTGATTAACGCACGAAAGTCTGGACATGAACGCACGAAAGTCTGGTGAACGCACGAAAGTCTGATGAACGCACGAAAGTCTGGTGAACGCACGAAAGTCTGAATATGAACGCACTAAAGTCTGGTTAAGGCACGAAAGTCTGATGAACGCACGAAAGTCTGAACATGAACGCATGAAAGTCTGGTGAACGCACGAAATTCTGATGAACGCACGAAAGTCTGGACATGAACGCACGAAAGTCTGGTAAACGCACGAAAGTCTGGACATGAACGCACGAAAGTCTGGTTAACGCACGAAAGTCTGATGAACGCACGAAAGTCTGATGAACGCACGAAAGTCTGGACATGAACGCACGAAAGTCTGATGAACTCGCGAAAGTTTGATGAACGCACGAAAGTCTGTTGAACGCACGAAAATCTGGTGAACGCACGAAAGTCTGATGAACGCACGAAAGTCTGGTGAACGCACGAAAGTCTGTACATGAACCCGCGAAAGTCTGGTTAATGCACGAAAGTCTGGACATGAACGCACGAAAGTCTGGTGAACGCACGAAAGTCTGGTGAACGCACGAAAGTCTGGACATGAACGCACGAAAGTCTGGTGAACGCACGAAAGTCTGGACATAGGCACTTTCCGTCTGGGACGGTCTGGACATAGGCACTTTCCGTCTGGGACGGTCTGGGTCCTCAACCTGGGTTGCTTTGAAAACTTATATCGATTGGACTATAAATGATTAGGAGACATAGGTTTCCGGGCGTCAGTTTATAACAAATATATGCAAGTTTATAACAAACAGATAATTAAAAGGAGGCTTCTTCTTGATTTATATTTACTACATTCAGGTGCATTTTTGTGCTCAATTTTCTCAACCGCACATCAAACGCTTTTTTCTTCTTTCGCCTGCAGGCTTTTTTCAGACTCGTCATGCCTTTCTTTTTGTTGCTATCAAAAGCTACTACTTCTTCAAAAAGATATTGATGATTACTCGAATAGTGTAAGTACTTTTGATGCTCTTGATTCAGAGTTTCATACTTGCAATAGTGCATAGGTACATATAGTCTGTTATATGGGCCATTTTTAGATTTTGGATGACTTTTACAGCATGTCAAGGTTCGTTTTCTAATAATTCGAAGGGTTTCTGCAACTTGACCGCAATTCTGGTGCCATATGAGGTACAAAGTTTGATTTTTTATCTTTCCAGTCACAAACACTAACTGGAACATGTAAATCAGACAGATTTATTACACTTACTCTGCTGTTCGGTTGGCGTCGGAATATGTAGTCTCATTCTCTTTATGGATATCAGACCCACCATGATATGTCCAAGCCCCAACCTACGAATGACAATAAAAATTGTTAGTTTATTAACAGACTTTGAAAATTGAAGAACAATTTACCTCAACTGAGTTAAGGAAAACTCAACTTAATGCTCTTTTTCAACTGTGCTAGCTCGACTATCTGTAAAAAGTTTTATTGCAACCAACGAAATGTGCTTCAGTAGATTTCATGGTCAGCCAAAAGTTAACATTTTGTTATTATATAAAAAAGAGAGGCGCGACGTGTGTGCTCTACTTCAGAATCATAAAGAAAACACCACGCGACAAATATAAATGTTACCAGGTAACCATAAATCGGTTAAATGAATGCTAACTTCGAAATCATGAATGAGTGATGTATGGGTGAGTTATGCTGAATGATTATTTAGTTAACCCTAATGCGCTGCGTATGTTTTCTTCGCAACTCAAGAGGAGTTTGCGTCGAGATTGGTACTTCTGATTAGTCAATTAACTTTCATAACAAGTTGAGAGTTGGAGATCATCTCGCCGCGATTGGCTATTTAGATTTTTTTCACTATTTCGAAGAGCAATTAAGATAGAATTATCAACTGAGTTGTATCAACGAAAATATTTACAGATTGGTTCGCCAAAGGCAATGAAATTATCACAAGTTGATCATGCGGAAAAGCGTAAATACATGAATGTTTACAACGTGAATAGAGAGTTAACTGTCTACTTATATGAGCAGATTAAATTGAAGATCAAAAAATGAAAAAGTTAAAATTTAACTAAATACGATATGGGATATCGTTCAAATGTCCTATCCGTATGAAAAATCCCGCTTTGCGAAAAAATGATATTTTACACTATAATAAAATAAAATCAGAAAATTTTTAATTTTTCAACGGTTTGCATAGTAGAGCTATATAAATTAAATCAACAAACTTATGAAGGCTTTTGTTCTTTGATTTAGATTTAATCGGAATGGTCATCGTTACCTTGTTCAGCCTTATAGACCGTCATTTCCTTTTTGCTTGGGATGTTGGGTTGGGGATTGCACGCTCAGCTCTCATTTGGATTGTAAGTGGGAGTAAGTGCCTAAAAAAAGTTGGGCAGGTGTCGGCGATCGGATCGTTATATCCTTGTATGTTATGTTTTCCACAATCGTCTGCGCTGGTCGACTTTGAGATAGTGAAGAGCTTGTTCTCTTGTGTTAACGTTTGCTTTGTCGTACAGATAATGCTTCGGACCTGACATGTCACATTGAAACCGCACGTTTGATTTCTCTTAATATGGAAATTAATTACGGCGCAGAAGACAATAAAGCAGAGTTGAGGAGGTGGCGGCGCAATTTGTCGTTGGCGGCTGAAATAAAGAAATTGTGCAAGATCTGGATTGTTTTAGAATGCACCGTCACTTTTCGCACCGTCGGGTCTTCGTTCTGGAGTCCTCATTTTTAATGCACTTCGCTGGTAGTCTAGATAAAGGAACGAGAAAAAAAACAATTCTGACATCATCTGCTTGCTTGCGAGATCTTTTGATTTTATTCCTTCTTAAGTTTTTCAAGAAAGTTGTTTTTGTGGTTTGCGATGTTTTGTTCCAGCGTTTTTTCACTAAAGTTTCGTGGACATCTATCCGCATATTGAGCCAAAGTTGTGGATTTTTGGATTATTCAGTGCTATTTAGTGCCAAATTTTGCTATATCCCAACATCTGGTTCGCTTTTCTGTCTTGTTAGCCTACTTGAAAATGATCTTTATTGTGCCAACCGTACTTCCGGGTGAGCATACTTCGCATAAGCTATATAAAAAGTCTTTTCAGTCTGCGATTTGCGTTGATTTTCCTCGCTTCATTCACTCGAACACTTCTCCTTGTTCGAGTAGCAGGGCGTGAAATATCTTCTCACCAAAATGGACGATTCTGATTGTCTGCTTTTTCTCCTGTCTTGCGTGAGCGTTAAAATCTGCTGCACAGGGGGCTTTCTCGACTTCGAGATTGCAGAAAATACTAGTTTTCGCCCATTGTTCGTCAGATAGATTCGAACGTCCGTTATTGTAACTTTATAGTGCTGGCTTATTTTATTGTATTCGGGGTGTTTATTATCCTATTTACTTGTTATATTTGAAATTGCTGTGCAAGATTTTCTACCATAAATTCCTTCAGGAGGGGGTTAAATTTGGGGTATTTTGTTTTCGTAAACGTATTTGCTGAAAATGTAAGCGCTCATGTTGTAAATTAAATTATTTCTTTTAGATGAAATTATATAAATTATTATTCTCCTTTTTCTGTTTGAATGCGGCATTCAAAAAGCCCGACTGCCCTATGATCATTGCTGGTTCGTAAATTGGTTCACAATTATCTTTTATGCAAATTTTTTTAAATCTTCTCAAAAACTTAGCTTGGCTTAATCTAATAGATCTTTGTCCTCCGTGATTTTATATATATCACTATCTATATATATATATATATATATATATATATATATATATATATATATTATATATATAGATATATATATATATAGATATATATATATATATATATATATATATATGTGTAAATATATATAAATATATATGTATATATATAAATATATATATATATATATATATATATATATATATATATATATATATATATAAAAGAATTTGATATTTTCATGCCTAAAGGCTTTATTTACTATTTCTGCAGATGGATATTTAGAGTATCTATTGGTGGCAATTAAGAAGTTTTGTCCTATTGCTCTTCCGTCTAGAATAGGGCGGCAAATGTATTTTTTCTGTTGCTAATTTATATGTAGTTTATGGTGACCATTTGCTACGATGAATCACTGGTTTTGTATTCCTACCGATATCCGTGCGTGCTATGAATTAATTAGCTTTTGCTATATTATAGCGTGGGATGTACGCACACTAAATGTTTTGTGCCAGTGAGAGCATTACAAAGCTGCCTGGGTGTGTTGAGTGTTTGTCTTCCAGTGCAGCTTCCTTTTCGGCTTTCGGAATTGCAATTCGTTCGTCTAAGCAGAGACATCCATTTCTTACATTCATGTCCTTCTAAAGTGTTCAATGAGTGTATTATTTTATCCTTCAGTTGGAATGCGTCGTTGCGGAGTGCACAATCCTTCATCTCCATAAAGATTGCTTCTTTACCAGTAAGGATTAGGAGAAGTTTTTTTTACAAAAAAAATAGTTAATCGTCTCCGTGAAGCCTTGGTCGTTAGGGGGCATCAAGAGTTTTGGTAGAGGGCGTAGTATAGATGAAAGGTTTGTTGATCCCAGTTGCTGTTTTGTCGGAAAAGTATCCGAGTCTAATTCAGGGTTGCATGTTAATCTTGTTGGATTAGGTGTGGAAGTTTTCGTCAGTTTTCCTCGACGCATTTTCAATGATGATTCGTATTTTGATTGATTGATTCTGAGTAGCTTATGGGCAAAAATTGAGATATATTTGGATGCAGTGTGTTCAGATTTGTTAATTTTATTTTCGCGCTTAATTAAGGTATCTGGTTGTCATTTTTTTACTTGGTGACAATCATGGTGCTTATTGGTATTTATTGTTCAGATTATTCACATTCTTCACTCGGAGTTTTGCAGGGCATTTGCACTAACTTCGTTTATGGTCTGTAAATTTTTTTAGGCTTAATGCTTAGTGCGTGTTCACTCTGTGAGTGTGGCAATAGCACTTGCAGTGCAAATGACGTGTGTGAATTGTGTATAAAAACGATTTATGGGAAGTGTTATTTGTGGTTCATTTGACAAATGTTTTATATCTGACGATGTATGCGGTGCTGTTGACTTGTTTCTAAACAACGATGAAAATGTTTTAAGAGTGGTGTATTGTGGTGTTTTTAACTGAATTTGAATTTTGAGTACGGAAATTGCGTTGTAATATTGTATTAAGTACTTACAGGACTACAGACTTAAGTCTAATGATGAGTTTGAATGGTTTTCTGATCCTTGAAAGAGTTGGCAGTACAAAATTGTCATCGAAAGTAGAAATTTTCTTTGCCTTGGCAAATGGATTCCGAGAAATATAGTCCACCAAACCGATTTTTGCTCCCGGCATAAGTTCGATAGTAAAGTTGTATGGGAGTAGTCAATCGACTCATTATGACAGTTTACTATTGTCAAATTTGTTTGATCTATTTTCCTTGAGTATAGATAATAGAGCATGATGATCTGTGATTACTGAAAACTCTTTGCCGTGCAAATTTTACTTGAAGTATTAGATGAACCACACTATTCCCAACAGTTCTACATCAATAACACTGTTTCGGTCTTCAGTGTTGTTTAAATAACGATAGGCTAATGTTAATGTTTTCTACCCATTTGGTGTTCCTTCTAGTGCCGCACTGAGTCCAGATCTTGACACATCACATTTTACTATGACGTCTAGTTGAGGATTATAATGACAATTTTTGGTAATTTGAGCAATTTTTCTTTGATTAAATCCAATTGTGTTTTGCGAGTTTCAGTTAGCACAATTTTTTTGATTTTTTTCAACAATAATCTAAGTGGATGAGAAAATTGTTTTCATTTTGGTATAATTTTGCTGATACGGTGTACCGATCTATGGAATGATCGTAATCACTTTCGGGTATTTGGGAGAAGAATAGCTAAAATAGATGTTGTTTTGCTTTCGGGTGGCAAACTCCTTGTTTGAAGGAATTTATAACAGAGCCATTCCGTTCCAGGCTTCGCGGAATAGCATTTTAATAATTGATGCGCAAATTATAATCATTTAACCTTTTCAAGCATTTGGTCACAAAATTATTATTGGGGGATTCTGATCTGGTATTGACTATTATAAAATCATCTAAGAAACAATATGGTTTCGGGGACCTATAAGTGTAAAGTCATTGGTTTTCTGGAACTTTGCACCATAAAATATATTTTGAACCATAAAATCCGGTTTCAAATCTATAAGTACCTATTGATTCTCCACAATTTTATCAATATTGCAATGTTTAGCTGTAACTTTTTGTATTATTTGTTGACTATGTGCGTATTTTGAGCCACTGTTAAAAAAACGCTTTGTTAGGTGTTTTGATACTGAATTGATTATCATTTCTACATTAGGAATTTGGTATTTGTTTTTGTGAATGGTTTTAGTGAGGCATTTTGAACTCTAATGCTAATTTAATTGTATATTTTGTACTGTGATTATCAGATAAGAAATGAAACTTTTGTAACCATAGTTTGATATTTTCCCCATATTGCCTGCTTTTTGCACTCTGTTGAGTGCATCAGTAAGTCTGGATTGCAGACTAATTGGAACGCGTCAAATTTTTTGGTGTTTTGCTTTGTACTTTTGATGAATGTTTTTTAAACGATATGTGCATATGTCAATCTAATTTTAGAAACAAATTCGGGAAAATGCGACGCGGTTGAGTGCTTAATTTTGCATGCAGTGTTACAAATATCATTATTTGATTTACCCTTTGTTGCCATTTGTTGCACAATTGCAAGTCCAAAACTATGGAAAAAGTCCTGTCCGATAATGTTCTTGTTGCCATCGTAAACTACTGTTAGGAGTGCATTATCACATGTCTAGTCGTTGTATGTGACATCTGTTGATAATTTTCCGATGACGTTGGTGGGTTAGTTTGAATAAGTTTTCAAGTCTTTTTTCGTCTCTAGATTTGATTCATCGAGCTGAGGAATTGTTTGTTAGTATGTAATATACATTACTTATGTTGATTATGCTAAATATACTACCAGAATCTATCAGTGAAAATGAATAGATCTTTTCAAATTGTTTTTGCAATGAGGGGTTGTAGTTTACTTCCTGTTCCACTTCAAATGGCTGCAATATGGTTATCATCTGAGTCACTGTCATATGTCGAGTCGAATATTTGATTGTATAGTTCTTTGTCCTTAATCAAGTCTTCATCGTCATCTCTTTTAGGAGTAGTTTTCATTTGGTTGATGTTTGTTCGTTGTGGTAGTAGTGTTTGGGTCTGGGTCTGTTTTGGTTTTCTGTACCATTTTCAAAATGATTTGAAATTCTACAATTATTACAGGTTTTACTTTGGGGAGGGGGCAATTTTGACCGTGGTTGTTGTTCCAAAGTAGTCTACAGTTGCGACAGTACAATTTCCTTGCAATTTTGGTGGGAGTCATTTCCGTTGCAATTATAGCCTTGTCGTTGTTGATGGATATTAGTTTTTCGATTTCGATTTGATATTTATAAACGCTGATTACGGATTTGCTATTTTTCCAATTTTGATTGGATTTTGTGTTGGCGTTGTATACCTGTTTCCAATGGATGTCTTTTTCCAAAGCTTTTGATGGTTGAAGGTGTTAGTGTTTTTTTTAAATTTCCTTTTTTCGTATCCTAGTCCAACATGTTGATAACAAAAGTATCACGAATGAGAGTTCTTTCGTCATCCCTTGAGCTCCATTTTTCAGCATGCTCAGTCAAACGGCCGTAGAAATTTTCAACTGATTCTCATCTTTTTGTTTGGTTTGTTTGGAAGAGAAGACAACAAATCCAAATCTAACAAAGGTGATGTTTCCGGCTTTAGTGGAAGAGTCTTCCATGCCTTTCCACAATTTTGCGTGGATTCTTTTACAATCAAGAAATGTGGACGCTGAATTTTGACAATCCGGCGTCCCCCAGTTCCTATAGAAAGACATAGGAGAGATATAGCTTTCTGATAGCAAATTTCTATGGTTTACGGCCAGAGAGGACTCTAATCTCCTCTGTCTTTTAACAGCGATTTTGTCAGTCTACTTTGAGTTGCTGATTTCATGCTTTGCGATCGCTTTCTGTTGCCTGTGTGTATTTCTCACTGGGTTCTTTCTAGATTGGTTCTGGTGGGTAGTCGACTCATGCAGGTGGACCATACAAAATAGTTTTTAAATGAATGTCTTTTTTTTGCCAGAAGTGCAAATTTCCACTGGACTGCTGTGTCCATTTTTGCCATGAGAGAGGTGGAGTGATTTTAACTTTCTCTTAAAAAGCATCGATATAAAGCGATGTTATTCGAGAGTCTTCTGCTAGCTGCGCCATGTTATGCGGATTGATTTTTTAGTTAATCCGATTGTGCTGCCAATGTTATCTTTACAACTCAAGAAGGAGGTTTCGTCTCGATTGGTACTTTAGATTGTTCAATATGAATTTCACTACAAGTTGAGTTGGAAATCAAACCGTGAATGGCTTTTTAGAATTCTAGTCACTATTTTCAAGAGCAATTGATCAAAATTGAGTTATCAACTGAGCTGTATCAACAAAATGAGCAGAAAGAACGAATTTCCTGATTGACTAACAAAAGAAAATGAAATGATCGGAAGTTAATCACGCGAAACAGTGGAAAAATGAAAATATATACATCGTGAATAGACAGTATCATCCTGTCTACTTGTATGAACAGATTAATTTGAAGATCAAAATATGAACTAAATAAAATCAAGGTTAAAATTGAATAGAATACGATATGGGATTTTGTTTCATTATCCTATCAGTATGAAAGGGTGCCCATAAAACATAAAAAACATGTTATATCATATTCTTAGATAACACATAAGATTTACACATACCAAATAAGGAATTCTTGTCAACAGCAACATCAGATATGAAATTTTTTGTATGGCTTTTATAGAACCCTATCTGGTTCTTGGATATATTTCCACAGCAAATGTCCCCGGGAACTCAATGTTTTCAGTTGGAAATCTGTTAGCAAATAACGTTAAAATCTGAAATAAAGTATCATCACAATTACCAAGCTGCATGCAATAGTTCTTATACCTGCGCGACAATTTTAGACACCGACCAAACATCATTACCGTACCGTAAAGAAAAACATAGCCTTGACAGACTTTCAGAACCGCTTCTGAAACATACTTAAGCCGAGCTTGTTTGGCTCAGGAAAAATTGTCATCAGTAATTTAAATACCGTTACTATGAACTATATTATAAATCAATCATTTTGGTCCATCAGAAAGTGAATCAGCAAAAAAATTACCCAGAGTGGCTGATGAACTCCAGGGTTGAGAGAAGTGTACGTAAATAAAATCGGTGCCGGATCGTCGCATGGTACTGATCGTCTGTGAAAATCAGCATAGTTAGCAAGGGGGTCTGTTATGTAGAAGAATGTCGTCCACACACAAACAGGGGGTGGAGTCACAGAGTGTGTAACACTGTAGCACGATCTCGTGGTGATCACTAGAAAAAGGGAAATTCGAATTTTCTATATTGAAACTGTTTTGGTCTGCTGCTGGTTTAAAGATTCTATGTTTTCTGTGCGTCGGTAATCGCTTTTTCTACCAAACTCGGTAAGTCGGAGTTTTCGAATTAAATTTGCTATTTACTAAACTTAAAATTTCCATCTTTCTGTTGTATGAATGATTTTCATTAAGCCTTGTGTAGAATGGTTGCCGTATGTTGTGAGTTGCCATAAGAGCATAGTTTCGAATTTCTCCATTTTGGGACTAGTTATTTGATAAACGGCAAAAAGGTTCTCTGCTTGTTTTTAAAACCTTTATGAGGTCTCCAAATATCAATATAACTGCTGGAATGAATATATACCTGATGGTAGTCCCGGCCTAGTGCCAAAGGTGATATTTAGTGGAAGGGAGTATACTCTTGGGTATCCTGCGATATCTTTGTATGTTTTGACTGCAATCTCAACTGTCAATCCTGAAGTGAGTCCATTTATGGTCCAGGTGTCTAGGGATGTATCATTGCTAGTGCAGTCACTCGCACAGCTGCCCATGTCCGAGCTTAAATAAACGGTATTCGTAATTCAATGCAAACCGTAGTAAAAACTTCAGAACTGGCCCAAAGTTACCCAGTGCGTCGATTCCTGGTAATTATGACCAATTTCCGGTAATTTTCCCGTTTATGTTCCCTCATTTCTCATTGGGAAACTCACCGGGATTCCCAAGGGGATTGGTAAGTGGTGGTAAGTAATGGTCGGAACCTGACATTTTTAGCGGGATTGCCAGGAACGTATTTGGGAAATTACCAGGAAAAACGGGACCACTATTGGGTATAGTTATCAGGACCCATTACCAGGAATTACAGGGATAACTGAAATTATATAGATGGGAATTAGCAGTTTAAGCGGGGAAATTATTGAGAAAATTACCGGGGCAACCGGGGGCGCCTGGATCGTATCAAACTCTCCGGTTATCTTGCTGGTATCCGGGTGGGACTAAATATCAGGAAAAGCGGGATATTTTACAAGATAGATGTGATCCGGGGTTCCTGGTATTTTCCCCACGCGAAATTCACATCTCTGCAGCTTGTTTTATATCAATGTCATTCCTTTTAATTTTCCAACTGGGAAAACTGGGAAAATTCATTCCTGGCAATTTTAGCGGAAATTACCAGGAATGAATTTTCCCAGTTTTCCCGGCGGTATTTACCGGGAATCGACGCACTGGGTGTATAGTATCAAGACAGCGCTGAATTTTAGTAATTGTATTTGCTTTATTCTGAACTGGAACATAGTTTCAATTCTATGTTCATGGCATTTCTTCCATGACTTTCGTGGGAAATATCAGAGCAGAAGAAAACGATTATGGGAATCATCCTTTCACTCTCCTTAGGTACGCGTTTCATTATAAAATCAAAGACTACATTTCATTTTCTCTTACTGCAATTAAATGCTATGTGTGAAATCTTTTTCCTGTTCCGAACTGGAAAATTTACACCACTACTTGGCGAAGTTCCCTGCCACTTTTTATCATTGCTATTTCGGATTGACCCCAGGCGAAATCAGTGCTGAAGCATAGCTTTTAATTCTGTAGTTTTATTCTGACCAGTACTATGATCATGCCATATTGTATAATACATTGTATGAAACGAGAGAACACGAAGCACGATATCACCCTGTGCATTAAAAGGCATTCTGAAGATATTCCTAAATTCTCGCCCAAGTTCCAATAAAATATTGGCTTCCGAAATAAAACCACCTCGTAGTAACCAGCTTCTGAAACGAAACCAGCGAATAATAACTACTTTAACCGGGAGAAAAAAATCTGATAGAATAATTTTAGAAACTAAACCGACAAACGTCCTAAAATTTGCTCTCGGACGACCAGTGGGGCAAAATAATTCAAGGTGCAACAGATTGTGGAGGGATTTGAACCCTCGACCTTCAGCATTTTCGTCAGAAGCGGTACCCGCTCAGATATCAGTTCATAGAACTCAACGATCTTACTATAGCTTTTATTTCAACAGCAATGTTTATTTTGGAGTGAGAACAATTGAGGAAGAATGAAAAAAAGGAATGGAAACGTGAGAAGTTACTTGAGAAGTCCAAAAACCTTCTACAAAAAATTGGCAAAAACGGTCTAGTGAACATTTTGCATAAAAACATAGCCGGTAGATTACGGGACACGACAAGAAGAGTCGTGTAATTTGAACTCTCTTAACTAAAAGATTTGTGCTGGGTAGTTGTGGTGTTAGGTGGGCTGGATAGTTATAGAGGTAGGAGTCATAAAGTTGAAAAAGTTCTCCCGTTCTTTTGATGAGCCTCATAAAAAGGATAGCGTTTCAAATTTCGAACAAAATTGTGCCGGATTAATAAAATCGTTAATCAATGCGAAATACGTTACTTCGACGCTGATGACAAACAAAGCTCTTCAATGAAAAAAAATTCAAAAAAGAATAAGTTTAAATTCATTGCGCAGAAGCCTTTTCGTTAGGGACCTTTATTACACATATGAGTTCTTCTGACCATAATTTAATTCAAATAAAACTTAAGTTTTAAAGTGCAAAAGTCATTTTATTGAGTGAGGCAAGTCTTGTATGATCAAAATCAATCATGGAATTGAGCTGAAGCTTTTGCTAGAGAATTTGGAAATGACGTCACACGCGCAAATGCCGTTAGTGAGAGGAAGAAGTCATTCAGAAAATTTGACTATTTCAACTTTGCTGTGTGAAAAAAAGTAAAAACAAAAAAAGTCATGCGACTAAACAAAAACTTAGCCGGAAGAATTCCGGAAACGACTAAAAGTAGAACAGTGAACATCCTCACTGTACTAATCCACGTTCTACAATATTTGCTAAGCATTTTGAAACAACAACAGGAAGAGTATAATGAGAAAACTAACTGACAGAAACTGATAAACAGTCTCTTAAAAATTGTTTTCAGTTGACACTAAAAAAACTGCTGGTAAAATAACTTGTAAAACAGGTAGTCAACAGAAAAATAACAATTGACAGACAAATTCTGAAATCGATTGGTAAAATGAAAATTGAGGAAAGGAAAAGAATATGGCGGTCAAAAACGAAAAGCAATATTGTCTAAAAAAGATCTTTACAAATTCCAAATGCAAATGCCGACCCTTAATCTGATAAAATGTTAATTGCATTTTCTTGTACATCTTACACCTAACCGTAGTTGACCGAAAAGTACCAAACAACAATTAAATAATAAAGGACAAAAACCCTGCCAAAATGGGAAAATATTTTAATTTATTTAAGTGAAAAGTACCATGTTCCAAATCTAAGATGTTCCCAAGAATTATTCAGCAGAAACTTTTTCTAGTTTTACCAGCTGGTTCGGTAACTCATTCAAAAGGCAGCAGAGATATCAAACATGTATTGCACATGCCACGATAAAAAAAATGAAAAAAAAAAGAAAGTTGTGTAACTGATTTCAACGAACACGTACCATGTCAAGACCTGAAGTGCCACCTCATAGTCGCAAAAACTATAGATTGATTTGTAACTAAGAACTAAAGGTGAAAAATTACAACGAGAAGCGTAAGATTAGAAGAATGGGCAAAAACCAAAAAAAACATCCAAATATCGGCGAAATTTTGCTCAAATATTGCCAATTTTCTTCAACAGAACAATTGAAAGTATTCAATAATTGAAATGAAAAAAAAAACTCAAATTTTCTAGAACAATTGATTTCACTCACACATTTCCGCAAGTGCTATAAAAATAGAAGAAGAATACAAAAAGTGCTCGCAACGCTTAAAAATAGGGCAAAATGGTAGCAAAAAAAATCTGAAAATAGAATCTGAAAGTGTATTATTTGCATCAGATGCCAAAAACTGCTTCCGAACAGACCACAACTAGTTAATATTTTAGTGAGCAACAATTTTCACTGAAAAATTTTGAGTTTAAATTAATAAACAGCATTCGAATCAGATTGTGCCGCATTAAAAAATTAGTTATTTGCATCAATGCGAAATACGTTACTTTGATGATGATGACAAACTAAGCTATTGAATGAAAAGGATTTATTTAAAAAAGAAAGAACAAGTTTAATTTGATTGCGCAGAAGCCTTCTCATTAGGAACCCTAATTACATATATGAGTTCCTTTTACTTTAATTTAATTCAATTAAAACTTAAGTTTTAAAGTGCAAAAGTCATTTTATTGAGTGACGTAAGTCGCGTATGATCAAAATCAAATCACGCAAATGAGCTAAAAGTATTGCTAGAGAAGTGAAAAATTACGTCACGCGTGAAAATGCCGTTAATGAGGGAAAGACGTCATTCTGAAAATTTGACTTTTTCAACTTTGCTCTTTGAACAAATGTAAAACGAAAAAAATTACTTCACACCTACTTTCCTCGCTATCTCAGCAAATATACGAACAGAAAATCAAAGTCTCTCTCTATCTCTGATGTTTCTGCTCTTCGATTGATCTATACACCTAGTTTTCACATGAAGCGTTGACTTTTACATCCTATTTTAATTACACTCCACGTTATCGATCAAAAAAATAAGAGCATAAATTTATTTAGCCACTTTGGACTAAAAATATTACACAATCATCCTTCTGCCCAAAAACAAAATGAAAAAGAGTTCAGAGCTTCGAGAAACTATAATACTGCAAAATAAGATCAAATAATTAAAATTATAATTGAAAATATTAAAACCGTAATTAAAAAAACGACAAATTTTCATTGAATTTCAAAGATTAATCGTCAAAAGAAATCAGCGTTTAATAACATGAAAATTAACCACATGCTGAGCACAGAAAGAAAATTTCGACGAATTAAAACCGAAACAAAAACAAAAACTAGAGAAAAAATTTGAAAAATCGCAAAAAATGGATTAGTATGTGTACAATTCTCAAAAAAAAATACATCACGTTCAAAAGAGTTGTACAGTGCAAGAACTTTGACATATACACTGTTTTTTAAGATAAAAAGTCTGTTCACAGGTCCAAAATGAAGAAATTAAGAAAAAATTCAAAAACTATCTATAAAGTAGAGAATCATATTTCTCACATTTTACACTCTTTTACACATTTTACACATTTTACACTCGAAAATAATTATTGGGCTCCGCAAAACTTAGCGGCATCAATTTCAGAAAGTTACGTATTAATGCGTCATTGATCAAATAATATTTTTTACAAAAAAAAAAACGAAATTACCAGTAGAAAACATTGAGCCAAATGGACGAAAAAACGGCTAAACATGATTATATATATGCGCCGGTCGATCAAAAACATTTTTCAAAGTAAAAAAGACTTTCATTGAAAGCAGCGCATAATCCAAAACTTTTCTCGCTGAGAAAAAGTCTGTTCACCAAGACAGATTTTCTCACTTTCGCTTTCAGGTCAAAATGCCGCATCAACAAAACTACTTCATGTAAGAAAAACAAAAAAGACCGATAGAAAAACCAAGATCACCGAAACCGAGTCGAAAAGAAACCAGGACCACCGCAATATAGCTCCTCCTTCGCAGCTATAAAAATAATTCAACGACAACGTTATAATCAAGGAAGTTTATCCGGGAAAAACACTGACAACTGGCAACAAAATTAGAAAAGACTAACTGTTTTGCCGATCATCAGCTTTGGCAAAAGTCAAGGGAAAAAGCCACTCTTTTAAATCAACTGAGCTCTTGGAGACGTGTTCTCCAACAATGCTAGAATACACTACATTGGACACCCAAATTGGCAGTAGTCTCAAATTGTTGACAGCTTGCGGCAAATGTGAACATTTACCTTAATTTTCATTAACGGGGCCAGTGAAATTCTCGAAAGACTGAACGTGATAGCCGAAGATTCTTATTGGGCAGTCAGTACAAAAGCTAGAAAACTATGGGATGCCCTATTTGGAATAACGAAGTCAATGTTACTGACTATCGACTGGTGTTTATAAATAACTCTCAAATATGGTCCAGGCTAAAATGACAACCTGATCAGAAAACCGTCAAGGTCTCCAAATCCGTCAAAATAAATTGTAATGTGTGACACGGAGTTTGTTGATTGTCGCCTTTCAGTAGGTGTAAGAGATCGAGTAACTTCTTCAAATTCCTGGGCTGATGGAGAAATTCGTCTGCCAACATCTGAGTAATCAACAAATGACTGGATAGTCAGGTGGACCACAGTTAGTGAATTCAGTCCAATGATTGTGAAAGATATTGTAGATTCCGCTAAGATTTCACACGGTGCGGATGAACAACTCCCACTATCTGACCTGGAATAGCAGAACTGCTTATAATGAACTCATGTAATCTCGTGTAAACCCGACCAACCCAATTGGCAAAGAGTTGATTAAAGAAACTGCAGTTTAGATACGTTATTCAACAATGTTTCTCAAAAAGGAGTACAGGAGTTCATAATTAGCGATTTGCTTTAAATGTAGTTATTACTATTGTTTTTTGTCAACAGGGTTTTGAAAATAGTGGTCGCTTTCGCAGCGCATCACAGTTCACTTGCGTGCACTTTTAGTAAATTTTAAACTTTTTTCATTCATTCTACCCCAGTTTGAAGAGTGCACGTGAGTCAGCCATTATCTGACTGGTCAAAGAACAGGCCTAAAAAAATGGTGCAAAAGCACAAGAGCCGTAAAATCCTTTTCATGCGTTTTTTTACTCTTCATTCTAGTTTTTTTGTACCCTTCATGTCGGTGTTGCATAATTTATACTAGAACAAGCTGTTAAAGTACACATAAATTGATAAAGAAAAAACTCTATAGGAGTGCTAGGGATATCACATTGTGCTGGAGGAGCATAGACAGACGACAAATTTCATAATTAAACAGTTACTTTATTGCAACTACAGACGAAAAGTTAGCGAAAATTAAAGCCACCTGGCACAGTGGAAGAGTGGAATCTTTTCGTCAAATCCAGAATATCGATCAAAAACGTCGAAAGAAATGTTCAGTATATTCAGTTTTCCACGTAAGGTAAGAAATCTTCGGTATGTTTGGTTTGCACCGTTGGAAAGCTTAGTATGTTTGGCCGGTAAAGCAAGAAAAGTTCGGTATAATCGGTTTAGCCCGATTCTGTCGCTCGGTTAATAGTGTAAAAAACGTTCGGTTTCTTCGGTTTCATGTGTGAAAATGTCAGTGCGTTTCATTAACAACGTAAAAAACCTCTAGTATGCTGTTAAGGAATATTAATACAGAGAAAGATGTCCTGAGATGAAAATGTCCCGATATTATTTATCATGAGAAAGAAGAGGTCACAAAATTTTTAGCATTCTATGAAGTATCGCATTACTAAAAACCTTTGTATGGAGAAAAAAATGGTTGAAAAAAATATAGAGCTGATTTATACTAGGGTAAAACTGAAAACCAATGAAAAATATTACCAGAAACTACAAGAAAGTCTCAAAAGTTGGTTTTTGGAATCAACTTGAGATAATTTTCCGACAATACTTTATATTATTATCATCATCCAAGAAACCGACGACACCCAATTTCTTTTGGGTTTGAAAACTGCGATGCCGAATATCTTTTACGTTTAAAAACGACTATAACACATATCTCCTACCTTTGAAAGCGACGACAATGGAATTTTTCATGTTCGAAAAACGACAATACCGAATCTTTTACGATTGAAAACGACGGCAATGAATCTTTTTCATGTTAAAAACCCGTACAGAGCAATGATGTTGACAAAAAATTGTAAGAAATTGGCTAGAAAAAAACGACGATACATACCTTTTCTTATATTAAAAAAAACAAAGACATCTCAACTAGAACCGTTTATGTCCCGCAGTATGTTATGCACCCCGGTAGCAGAGCACGTGTCATTGCTTGTTATATCATTTTGTGAAAAATGGCACGTGTGTCTGGACGTAGCTAGTAATATGCATCCAATAGGCTATGGAGGGCACAATTGGAAAAGATCGAAAATATGGCATTTGCGAAATAATACGCACCCACTAAGCTGTTGTGGGCATAAACCGGACAGAGCCAAAGTATGGCACGAGAGTCTGTGGGGTGCAAATATTATGCACCCACTAAGCTGTGGGGGGCACGAACGGAAAAGATCCAATATATGGCACGTGTTTCTGGGGGAAAGCAAATAATATGAATCAACTAAGCTGTCGGGGGGGGGGGGGGGGGGGGCGCAAACGGAAAAGATCTAAATTATGGCACGCGCGTATGGGGGAGTGCAAATAATATGAACCCACTAAGCTGTCGGGGGGGGGGGGGGTTGCAATTAATATGCACCACTAAGCTGTGGGGGAGGATGGGCAGGGTGCACAGATGGAAAAGATCCAAATTTCTTTAGTTTTGTTGCCAAACATCTGTAAAATTGACGAGAACGAAATGCTTGCCTTGAGCTAAATCAGCTTCTTTTTGTAAATTTTTACTTAATAACCCAACCCCCCATAATTATCACATCACTTAAAGACATAAAGACTACTCATAAAGTACGTTTATCGTGGACTCATTCTTCTTCTGCTTTTTTCCAGCTCATTGATCTAAATACTTCTCTTTTAGCACAATTTTGCTCGATTTTGCAGCTGATTCAACTTCATTTTGATACAGGGGCTTTTTGAGCCACTAATTCTTAACATTCAGACCATTTACAGTTATACACCATTTCATTATTGTACATTTATGAATGACATACTTACAGAACCAAGAAACCGTGACAAAATCCACTTGGGACTTCTAATTGGAATGTAATACTTTCGTTTGTAGTGGACACTGTGATGATATCCGGAGTATCAGGCAGCGTAGCCACACTGATATCCAGACTAGCTCCAGCAAGGATGTCTTGTCCTGGGTATTGTACGTAAGCTTTGACAGTTATAATCTCGGAGTTTCCGGGATCTAATTCTGTCACAGTGTATGACGTCACAGAAGAGTTCACAAAACAGCTTGTTATACAGCTACCTCTGGTGGATCTAAAATAACTGTACGAATTATATTGTACCTTTATTTCAATATGCATTGATGTTTTGTATTTCAGGTAGGGGGCATGGAGGGGGCACAGGGGCACAGGTAGGTGGGGGCGGGGTCACAGGTAGGTAGGTGCGGGAGGTAAGTGGGGAGTCTGCAGCTTAGATAGGTTGGAGTGTCTTATATAGGATCAAAAAACTCAAAATGACCTCTTCACCTTGAAAATGATCGGCAGATACTAACTACTATGCATTATAAACTAAGCTACTGTTAAAGTCCAATGTTCGAAAATATAAGTCAACGGTCAGAAAGAGGTAAAAATTCGTAACGAAAGAAGTCAAAATTCAAGTCATGAAGAACAAGGAAACTCATTAAAAATAATGTCCAAGATATCAAAATTTCAAAATAAAAAGGACATCCGTGTAGTGTGTCTTTTTTGAGAAATGCCAAGGTAGCTCCAGATTTTGAAGGAGGCGACAAGGGATACCCAGGCTGCCCAACTTAGACGAAACTTTGCAAACTTATTAAAACTTATACGCCACCGTAAACAGCAAACAAAACTTACAAAATTACGGTGCCTGAAAAGGCCCCAAAAGTTTTCTACGGCACTGTACCGAAATTTTGTACGTCCTGATTTCTGAATTCTGACCTCCTGAAGGCGAAACGATTTAAAATCTATCGCTTATCTCTTTCAAGTTACTTTTTCGTTACCTTTTACACGGGGTAAAATTTTTCACACTTAAAAATTGCAGAGCTTCGCAAAGGGCTTGCAGAGTTTCCCTAAAACAGCGTCACAAAGGGCCTTAAAGAGAGCATTGCACCCTATTTTTGCCAATACCCGATTCTGGAAGCAGGGTGATTTAAACTAGAACGGTTATCTCGTTCAAGTTTCTTTTTGGTTGCCTTTAAAACTAGGTGTAAGCTTTCACGCCGTTGAAAAATAGCTCAACTCAGTACACCGTCACATAAAACCGTAACAAGGTGGCTACAGCACTGCACCCAAATTTTGTAACTACCATTTTTTGAGAAGAGCAAAGTGATTTAACATAACTCAGAAGAAAACGGTCGTCTCCTTCAAGCTACTTCTTCGTTTCTTTTTAGCACTGGGTATCAACTCAAGTCATTTAAAATTTTGTACCAGACAACAAGAATGCTTGTTTGCGATTTATATTTACAGAGACAACGCTTTTGCTCTGTTGCACTTGGTTTCGCAAACTCGGAATGCAAATAGAAGAGGGAAAAACCACTCGTAGTATACATGAAAAATCTCCACAGTCAGTTTTTAACTCGATTTCAAAAAAAAAAATCGGACGATATTCCTTATTTGTTATCTGTTTAATGTTCTGCTTTAATTCAAGAGATGGCTTGAAACCTCCGTTTTGTCCGTGGCTTGGGCTTCTTCTTCTTATAATGTTTTTACTAGATCCGCAACTGGCGGTACAGAACCAGGAATGAAATCCGAGGAAAGTAAAAACTCAAAAAAAAACTGTGCTGTGAAAATCTCTAAGGGTAAGTTTTAACATGCCTGGAGAATTTTCCGATAATTATCATGCAATTTTCTTTTTTACCTTATAAAACTTGGCACCGCCTTAATACGGTACCTTATTGGTCTTGATATGGCGTTAACACGGTAATATAAAATTTTTAGTGTTGTCTCGCTACGGCTAATATGAAACGTAACAAGGTCTTAATGTTTTTTTTTGAAGATTTACTTTGTTCTATCAAGTTCTTATTGTCTCACGTAAGGAAAATCTGAAAGCTTTGATTGGTAAAAATAATAATTTGAAAATTCAAATATTTGTTACTCCCATAATTTTTTTTTACTAAGTTACCATTTTGGAGAGGTTGCTAATCAAACAATGGATAATGAAACCATCTAAAAAACTATCACAGCATTTAATGTTAACAAAAATTTTTCTGAAGACGAAGAAAAAAAATTCTCCCAGAGAATTGAGGTTTTTTATGATAAATTTTTTTGAAAATTGTCTTAATCGTTTGTTTCCCTCTTGAGAAAGACTGTGAGGCATATTATTAGCTATTGTACGATATAAGTTTTAGTAATGTCTTACAAGACATAATTTAAAATTTTGCAGATCATACCTATAACAAAATCCTGCTTGAGGGATAATATATGATGAATATGTGCCCTATTACCTAATTTTTATCATTTATTGGATACCAATTCGTAGGAGCAAGATTTGATAAAAATATTATAAGAAAATGCAAAGCTAGTGAACAAAAACAGCGCATGTTTAGAAAATGTACTTCCATAGTGATGTAACGAAGATCTAACTGACACAAGAAAACTAATTGACCATAAGTAAAAATTTTTAGCCTTGAGCTTCAAAAATTTTTCAACAAAAAACAAAGTCAATCGCAACCTTGCCAATGGTGTTATTTTGTGCAGTTCTTTTAGTTATTATAGCAAAATTGAAGAAAACATTGGCCCATCTGACTACGTCAAGTAACTTAGTTACTTGTTTTTGTTTTGAAGCATATAAATGTGTCGCGTAAGATTTTACATCGTAGAACTGACTTTTGTCAAAGACTTGAATTTAGATTTGCCATGTCTTGGCCAAGACTTTGCGTTAGATTTGTCGCCCTGGCCTAAACTTGGATTAAGACTCTTCATCAAATCTTGATGAAGACCTACACGAGACTGAAAAATCCAAAATGTGTTACGATCGTAGCTCTGAATCAGAACTGATAACTAGACTTGCAATTAGACTTGCCCAGTACTGATACTGACTTGGCGCCAAGTACGGGTTCTCTTTTGGCACTCGGCTCAAATTCCACTCTGTTCTTACATTTTTATCGACAATTTTTTTACCCGTGTAGCTTACTCGATTAGATATCCATCTTTCACTCCATCTACATTGAAATACACAGTGGCAGAGGTTGTATCAGTTATCCAGCTTGATGTCTTAACTGGCAGTGCGGGATATGTGGACGCTTGTATTACTAGAGGGTTGCCCACCCGCATTGGGTGTCCAGGGTAGACTACAGATGCACTTATTGATATGGTCACGTTGGTCCCAGTGGGCATGTTGGCCACCTCGAAGTCGGACACCCAGAAATCGAAAGTGCATGGGGTGGTGCATGGGCCGAAAGAGGATCTAGGCAGTGCAAATTGGTTCTAAAATATTATATTCCATCCGTCGGTTGTTTAGTTAAGTGAGTGCCCTCTGAACGGTCAGGTATAGATTTATGTTACCGATTCATAACATAAAATAACGCAGTTTTGATAACCCTTCGCGTTGTCTCACGGGCTGTCATTAAAAAAGATTGTGATGTTCCGCAATTTAGATTTCCATTTTTGTACATTTTGAAGCAAGCATCTTCCTCTACTACAATGGAGGGTTAATACTATAAGCAAATATTTTTCAGATTTGTCGGGTAAACTCATTATTAAATTTAATCCAATCTTTGAGTCTATAAAAACGGAAAGTGATGTTTAGTTTTTCAAACGAAACAATAATACAGATTCAATGATACAGCAAATAATTGAAGAAATAGTTTTATTATTTGTCTTCAACGATCAAGAGCTCAATTTTATCAGCTTTCAAAAATAAGAAAAAACCGTGGAAAAGGCAGCTCTTTTCTTGCCCGGAAAATTTCAACCAACAAGCACACATTTTTTCAATGATTTCGCAAAAAAAAGAAATTGAAAAAATAACTTACAATCCTGAAATTGTGAAATTTGTGTTTCAACCATCATATCTCTTTCATTTCGTATTGTAATAAAGTTTGCGTATTGTTGGAGTAGTAGTTATTTTTTTGTCCTGCAAATAGTAGAAAGCAAAAAAGTGCTGTAAACTTTATTTTGGAGGCGATTCTTTTCAGTATTATTTCTTTTAATACTTCTTGTTTGCAAAGAGCCCACTGCGTTTGCTATGATTTAACATACAGAAAACAACTCAAATGTTGCGGCAAATTGCTGTTGTAAAAAGATTTTTTCAGCAAATAGATTTAGGTTTTGCAGCTTCTCTCTAATTTTTACGGGGAGAACCTTTAGTCAAAAGACAGTAAAAAACTTGATTAAAAACTCTTTATGCATTTTCGACAGCCAGAAATTTTAACATTGCAAAGCATATTGCAACAATTTTTTTTTGGAAAAATATTCGATTTATGAAAAACATTAGCAATGATCAGATACGATTTAAGAAAAATAAGCAATGATCAAACGGTCCAGTAAAAATGGCCTCCACGAAAATTATTTTGAACTACCTCGATCTAACGCAATTAATTCTAAAAATACCTATCAAGTTTTGATTATGCCGGGACTGTGAAAACTTTTGGGACGTCTTATGAAGCTGCCTTCAAATTGATTAAGTTTTAATTGCTCTTTCCATCACCAAAACGTTTCACTTATTAAAAACAATTTTCTGGAAAAGAATGAACCAAAGACATGAGCGACTATCTGGTTAGGATTTATGAAAAAAAATAGGAAAAGATGCAACCAAATAAAAATAATGTCGATCTGAATTTTAAACGATATCAGTTTGAGGTGATAGACGTATGAACCGTATGATCCATACAAATATGGACCATGATCAAAAACTCCAGTCATTAGACCTGAATAAAAGTATTTTCAACTACCTCGAACTAACGCAATTATTTCTAAGAAGCCCGTGCATGTATTGATAATGCAGGACTGTAAAAACGTTCGCACTTAATACTTGAAAAAACGCAACTTGAAAAACAATAACACTGTTGATTTTATTTTTAGAGACAAAAAAATCATGTTGACTATTTTGATTTAATTTTTTTGGCTAAAAATTTGGCTAAATATTTCAAAGATCGGCCTTTTTCATCAAAAATTTCCCAAAATAAACTTCTTTAGTGCACTTTGATTAAATTGCCCGAAAGAACACAACCAAAAACAACTAACATTTAAACTACAAGGGGAACTCGTCCTGCTTTCACCTCCGTTGAGAGTAGTCGGGAATTAAAATTTTACCGTTTTTTTGCTAACTTTACTCTTGATTATCAAAAACACAGCATTTGTTTTTGATCTTCTAAATTACAAATTATCTAGATCTGAAACATTTGACAGAATTGAGTGTTCCTAATGAAGAACAGCAATGGCAAGGCTGGT
Source organism: Convolutriloba macropyga (assembly GCF_964194025.1). Classification (NCBI taxonomy): domain Eukaryota; kingdom Metazoa; phylum Xenacoelomorpha; order Acoela; family Convolutidae; genus Convolutriloba; species Convolutriloba macropyga. The sequence continues at coordinate 52,740 of NW_027450898.1, forward strand.
TTTGGTCCAATCTTGGACTGTCGCAATCCAAATATGATTCAGATTGTAATCAGCCGGTCAATTTTTGAAAAAAGATTCCATCTTTATTATGTTAATTAAAGGACAGAACAAATCAAATCAAAGCTCACTGTTAATAGATCCAATTGGCTTCCTAAGCAGTTCCAAATTAGTGTAATTAGTTTCTTTACTCGAAAAATTAAGGACGTTTTGACTTTTAAAAAAGTTTGATTTTTAAACAAACAGTGGCTTATTGGACCATGCCACTAGTTTTCTTTAAATTTGGTCAATTTGTAGCTTAGTGTCAGCAAAGAAAGAATGATTCTTTTTCCTCTTCTGTCTCTTGAATTAAAACTTAATCGTTTTGCGGTCTTACGCGTTAAGTTATGGTTTTCTGGCTTTGATACTACTAGATTTCGCATTTTTTTTTACTTTTAGGCATCTGGCCAAATTTCACGTTTTTTTCCTCGTTTCGTCGCAGTATAACGTTTTTGAGAGTTCGTATATTACTTCATTGACGTTCCAAATAAGACACAATTGAACATATAAAAGTCTTTAAAGGCATAGATTATGTTTTTAACGGCTTCGACACCCCCTTTCTCGAAGAATTTAATTGAATCTTTCACATTTGCTTTTAACTGTAGTTTTTACTTTCTGTTTTTAATGTATGAAATTTCCTGGATAATTACAGGTCTCATTGACTTCTTGGGGTGGAAAATTTGAGCCATTATTGTGATTTGAGTAGATAGCTGATGGCTTTTATGACTTTGAAAACAAATGTTTTCAAAAATTAATAAAAATTACTTTTAAACCATATTTTTGTGATTTTTGTCAGTTTGCTACCTAGTATTGTTACTTACAGGTCACATATGACATTATTCTCTTCAATGAAAGGTGCAAGTGTACAAAATCTAATATATTTTTTAAAAAATTCGTTTTAATTTTACTGGCTTCCACACGGGCTTTTAGCAAAAAATGTAGACTACTTTTTATACTTTTGTCTGTATTTGACGTTCTTTTTCTAGACGTAAGACATATTGTGAATAATGACAAGTCTCAATGGTTTCCTGTGGAAAAACAAACCAACCAATTTAATTATTTTGTTTTTTTTTTTGTAGCTAATGACTTTCATGACTTTAAAACTATTTGTTTTCGAAAAAAAAAACAAAACTATTACTCAATTTTGTTTTAATTGAATTTCTGTTTGTTGTCTCTATTTGCCATTTTTTGTAACTGCATAAAAAATGAATAGTGACAGATCTTAATGCTTTCTTATTGAGGCGTATGTGATTGTAAGCATGTTGGATGTTTTCAATTGCTATCTAACGGTTTTCATTACTTCGAAATTAATTGTTTTTAAAAAAAAAAATACGCCAATTTTTTCCAGCTGATTTTTGTCGAGTTGTTACCGAGCCTTATTATGGAGTGGTAACATATTTTTTTGAGTGAAGTACAAGTTATTTTGTTTAGTTTCAGATTTATCTGTTTCTATTTTAAGTTTGTTTTTTGAAATGGACATAAGTTTTGGATGTAATTAATGTTTGCTGTTATTGTTGTTTGATTTTGTTGTTCTTCTTGACTTGCTTTCTTAATAAATGTTGATCTGATCCATCTAATACGGCATTTTTACTCCACTGAATTATTTGCGTTGCAGGCAATCTTTTTGTTCATACGCATTTCTTTTTGAAAAAACACTCTTCCTCATTTGGTAGACATTTTTGCCAAAAATGTGGATGAGCGGGGTCAGAACTTTATGTTTACGCAAATTACCGAGTTTCCTTGTTTGGTCAAAATATTATTAAGCAATTTTCAAGTACATTTTAATATGCATAAATATATATCTTACTCAATTGACCAGCCATGGTAGATTCCTTGCAGATAGAATCCAACGGATACACTGGAAGTAGTCAACACAGGTGAGTAAGAGTACTCCTGAGGAACTCCAGGAAAGGTCACTTGTGACACAGGAGAGAACTCACGACTCACTCTCAACTCACCACCCGCACTGTATGACGTCACTAGGAACTGGTAGAAACCTCCCGGCTTCAAATTCACAAACTCAAACGTGAGATCAGGAGAGAAAGATTTTGTGACAAGTCTGGGAACAACATTTGTGGTATTCATAATGACCTCAATAGTGCTGCCAGTCCCTGCTTCCGACTTGACTTCGAGTTGGATTCTGGTGGGGTCCGATATATCGGTGGATGTTGATAAGCTAACATTGGGAGGATACAATGACTGGTCTACTTCCAAGACATCGCTTTCCTTGTCTCCGCTGATTGACTTGAAAAGCAGGCGGTATCCTAAAATAATAAAGCTTTTAGCGTAATCAACATACTTTTACATAATATTAATCAATCAACATTTTATGCTCTACAACCATATAAGGTTAGTCATTTTGTTTGAGTCAGCATGTGTGAGATAGAATGATATGTAACTATAGGTTGAAAATCGCTTTTCTAACTTTCTTTATTCTAAGTGCCACGTAAGAAGTTTTTGATGATGGCAAAATCGCTGACATAGAGTTCAGATTTTTGAGGATATCACGATAAACATATTATAGTAGCTATACTATATTAGTTATATGAGCCCGGACTTCAGTTCAATTCACCACCGATCCTCAAATTTAAATCTCTAAGACTGCCGAGAGTTGAGCGTCAGCTTTTACAAAAAATAATGATTTTAGTGAATTTGGAAACAGGGTTCGACAACATCCGAGTAGTCCCCATTCTCAAAGTTTTGCTTGAGTGTTAACTTTCTATCTAATGTTATCTTATGCTGATATAATACATTGGTTCCCGGGATGACCACCATAAACGTTTCTTAGAAACCATACGTAAGACATGTATGGTTGTATGGCTTCTTTGATACCATACATAAGACCATACAAAAACTTAAAGGTGATCTCAAACGACGTCTCTTGGACAACGTAGTACAACAAATATATCGTACTTGCCATTGGCCTTCAACAATTTTTTTTTCTATGGTGCCCTGGATACCATATCAAAGGCCATAGACTTTTATGGCCCATCCAAGATCAAAACTTTTTTTGTGCAATATCTTTTTTTAACACAAAATGTTTTTAACAACGTCCTATGCGGGTTTCAGACGATAAAAACGGAGATTCAAAAATTCCTTGTGAAAAAAAACTTATGGTGTCTTGGATAACATAGCAGAGAACTGCGTGGTCGCGAACAAACTAAAACAGCGTTTACTGTTGATAAGTGAAAAATGTTGTGCTCCCCGTGAGATTAGAAATTCATTCTCGCTTTTCGTTTCGGATTTGCAGGAACTAAGAACTGAAGAGGACTAACTCTTGACGAAAACCCGTGCTTCCTTATTTTTGTTCATTTAAGATAATTGAATTGATATTTCACTTTGTTTCTTGAATGTGCTATAGTAATAATTCAATGAAAAATTAACTTTGACCGAATTTTTTCTCAATATGCAAAGATTTTGAGGAATTATGAAGGCGGTTAAGGAACGTTTCTTAAGACTTTTGTTACTTTTTTCTCTTTAAACGATTTTTTCTGGTGTTTTTTCTAATTGTTCTTAGCTTTATTGTTTAGCTTATTAAGCTTCAGTTATCAGCGTTTATCCCAAAAAACTGTAACTTAATCTTCATCACTCTAAAAGATTGCGGAATTGAATTAGTTTTTTTTGCTCGCGCACGCAAAACTGTTCATTATATCCAGTGCCATGTTTGAATTCCTGTAAACAATATCTAAGACCATATATGGCTTCCTGGATAGCATACCAATATCATATATGGTTTCTCGGCAACCATATCAAAGGCCATATTTAGACTATTGAATACCATAGCAAGATCATTTATGGTTTCTAAGAAACCATATCAAAGACCACACATGGTTCCTTGAAAACTGTACCAAGATTATATATGGTTTCCGAGAAACCACATCAAAGACCATATATGGTTTCTTAGAAACCATATCAAAGACCAGTTATGGTTTCTTAGAAACCATATTAAAGACCATATATGGTTTCTTGGAAACCATATCTAAGACCATACATGATTTGTTCATACCATATCAACGATGATGATCAAATCGACGCTGAGGAGTCGGGCGTCAATGGTTTCTTAGAAACCATATCCAAGACCATTTATGGTTTCTTGGATACCATAGCAAGATCATACACGAAATCAATGCGCTTCGTCTATGGAACCATATATGGTCTTGGATATGGTTTCTAAGAAGAGCCAACCCGGGTTAATGCTTTAACAGCAAACTCCATTCAGACGGCAACAATTTTGATTTTCAAAAATTTGAAGATTTTTGTTTAGCATGTCTCATCATCAACTATTCTGTACATCATGTTCTTTGAATTTCGCTTTGAATCATCTGACAAGACCAGAGGAAGTTGGCATCCTGCCTTGTTCAATAATGGGCCAGTCGCCCTCTAACCCAGGCAAAATTTGGGTCACGGGTGACCAAAGCTGGTCCGAGAGAGGGAAGACCGTCCGTAATCTTTCAATATCAGTAAAAAATGATATTATACGCCTCCGTTTTATTGTTCCATTGATGCATGTTTTTGATTTTTGCTCGTCCAGTTCTGATTGCACTGGACACACAACTTTGATTAGTAATGCTGCCATTGTAAATTCAGCCACTAATAGACCCCACCAAAAGCTGAAACTATCACCTTACTTGACCTCACCCGCACATTTTTTTGCTACAGGCTTCTGGAAACGTGTATAGTAATTGAATTAATGGGTTTTGGCATTCTGGCCGTCAGGCAAAGAGGCAAACCTGGTTTGAAAGAAAATTTTGGCCTACAAACATGCGAACAAATGTCCTAAATCTGCTT
>NW_027450899.1:0-17631 GCF_964194025.1 Convolutriloba macropyga
GAAATTATTTTCAGTCTAATAAAAACAATAACGGATATCGAGACCAGAGATGCTGATACCGATACCGTTACGAGGGATATGCGCAGCCGTAAAAACGGTCACTACTATTTGCACAGCCTTAATGACACATGAATTTTCAGTACAATTTTCAGTTCAATAAATAATGTTAATATCTAAGTGGTAAACAGTAGAGAAAAGAACACGAAATGAAAAACTAGAAAACAGAGACCGAAACGGAGACCGAAACCAACACAGTTCCGAATGGGGCAAACCCTCGATGTCTTTCTCCTTAGACGTTTGTTCTTCTTTCTGCGTCAACGTGACTATTTAAAGGTTGTCTCTTGCACCGTTAGTATAGGCTTGAAAGAAACAAGTTGCAAACGAAAAAGCGAGCAAAATATATTATATGGGAGACTTGAATTTACAATTGCCCAGTACTGATATACACTTGAAGTTCAGTACGGGTTACTGGTCAAAATAGACCCCTTAATTTAATTCAAAATCCCCCACTCACGGAAAATTGAGTTACATTTACACTAATCCGTTATTATTGTCTACAAAGGGCTTCTAGAGCGGTTTTGTGGACAATACTGTTGACAAAAAATGGCCTATGTTGACAAATTGTTATCGGTGGATATTGCAAAGCATGAAGGAAGCAGTTTTACATTTTTCAATTTCAAAATTTTTTCTAATTCACCTACATTTTTAATCGATTATTAAATGCACAAACATCCTCTCATTCATAATTGTGATTAACTTATACAATCAAGGGCAATTAAACCTCTTTTTTACACAAATCTCAAAATAAAATTAATCAAAATACGTCAGTGTACTCACCAAAACGCGTTTGTGAACCAGATTGACTTAATCCCCTCGAAAAATTTCAGTACAAGAAAAAATAGCAAAGTAGTTGTTTTCCAAAAGAATGAATACATTAATATTGCGTGTGAAATCCTCTTGCGCAAATCCGTCAATTATGCCCAATTTGGGGTCTCTACTGACCATTATTGTTGAGATTAGTGTTGAAAAGCAAGGAACAAGTTCCAATGAGAACGATTGAGCCCAGCAAACTACTGAATTGAACTCCTCAATATAAATATGAGGACTAAAAGAACAATTTGTTTTTCTCAGTATAAAAAACCTTAAACAGTATAATTAATATTAAATAGTCAAGATAATTTCAATAGTCTTACAAAACAAAACAAATTAACTTAATGACCAGACTTTAGATCAACCATTGTCAATATATACAATCTTGATTTTTTAAGACTCTGTTTTCATTTTATTCGTTTTATAATCTGGGTACAATCTGATAGACAGTGTTCGGCTCATAAAAAAGAGTTATTAAGATGCAGTGTCCATTTTTTTTGGCGCGCGCTCAGTTTTCACCTATTTTGCTTTATCTACAGCAGTATTTCTAAATTTTCAAACGTGTTGTCATTAAGAAAAAAAAATTGTAAAAAATTGAACTAAATTTGATCAGATTTATATGAGATTTAAATAACTGGCTTAAATTTTTCTTAAAGATCCAGCGGACAGGAAACGTTTGTATTATGCCCATAGAAAAAATGTTTCCTACTGAGTTGCATACCGACTTCAGTGCTATCAAAATTGAAATCTTAAATGAGCACATGAACCAACTTGAACACTATATACAAAATGAATGGCTAATTTAAGAAGGCAATTCAACAAAAAAGGTGTTCTTTTGAAATTGAACAAAATTTGCTACAACGATGACAATTAAATTCAAATAAAAGATATAACATGGGAAAATTGCATTTACAATTGCTCAGTACTGATTTACACTTTGAGTTCGGTACGGGTTACTGGTCAAAACCCACACCTTAATTTCGTTCGAATTCTCCTTTTCTTAGACCAGTGGATTTTATCTACGGAAACTTGAGCTGCACTCACACTAATCCGTTATTGTTGTCCACAAAGGGCTCTAGAGCAGTTTCGTGGATAATACAGTCAATGAAAATGGCGTACATTGATGAAATTTCATCAGTGGATTTCACAAAGCTAGATGAAGCAGTTTTACATTTTTTAATTCCAATATTTTTTTCTAATTCACTTACATTTCTAATCGATTATTAAACATCCGCTCATCCATAATTGAGATTAATTTATACAATCAAGGGCAATTAACTCTAATTTATACGCAAATCGCAAAATCTAATTATTCAAATTATGTCAGTATATTCATTAAAACGCGTTTGTGGACAAGATTGACTTAATTCCCTCAAAAATTTCAGTCCAAGAAAATTTAGCGAACTTAGGTGTTTTCCAGGGAACTAATATATATATATATATATATATATATATATATATATATATATATATATATATGTATATGTATATGTATATATATATATATATTATATATATATATATATATATATATAATATATTGCGTGTAAAATCCACTAGCACAAATCGGTCGATAATGCCCACTTTGGAGGTCTCTACTGACCAGTAATGTGGAGATTTAAGTTGAAATGAAGGGAACAGGTTCCAATGAGAAAGATTTAGCCAAGCAGACGACTGAAACGAATTCCTCAATATAAATATGTTGACTAAATAATCATTTGTTTTTCTCATTATTAAAAACCTTAAACAGTATCAGTGTTTTTTTAAATTGTAATTAATAATAAATAGTCAAGATAATTTGAATAGATTGACAAAGCAATACGTTTTTAAATCAATGATCAGACATTTGGTCAACCATGGTCAAATTTCAAGATCTTAAATTGTTAAGCATCTGTCTTCATTTTTTTTGTTGTTGTATCTGGGTATATTTTGGTAGACAGTTTTCGGCTCACGGATAATAGTTCTTAAAAAGCAGTGTCCAATTGTTTTGGCCCGCCCTCAGTTTTCAGCAATTTTGATTTATATACAGCCGTATTTCAAAACTTTTATACGTGTTCTGATTAACAAATAGAGATTTTGTGAAAAATTGCACTAAAACTGATCAAATTGAAAATTAAAGAACGGTTGTTACCTTTTCATAAACATCGAGCGGACATATGTACTTTTGATTTGTAATGATACATTTGTATTATGTCCATAGAAAAGTTGTTTCTTACTGAGCTGCATACCGACCTCACTGCTAGCAAAATCGAGATCTTAAATGAGCACATGAACAAACCTGAACATTATATACAAAACGTATCGCTAATTGAAGAAGGCAGTTCAACAAAAAAGGTGTTCTTTTGAAAATGGATAACATTTGTTGCAAAATTGACAAATAAATTTATGCAATTACCCTTTTGCACATTGTGATGCGTTGAGTGACAAGAATGCAGCGACATCTGAAAGAGAGAACCAAGAGGGTAGTTCGCAAGGACGCCGCCATTATGATGTCGGCTGTCACTCAGACACTTGTTGATGAGATTCTATTCGAGAGTGGAATCAACACCACCAGGAGAAAAGCCAAGATTATTCAACCCAGAGACATATTGTGTTAGTATTTCTCGCAGTTTTACTTGAGCATAATTTTAAATTGTTTCTTGTTCAATACTCCAGACCTTGTATCTGTTCTCTTTAGCCGGGCATAAATTTTTGGATCTTACCCCACGCAATTAATTTTGACCCTACTCCACCGCTAGTACGTTCCCCGTCCCAATTTATTGAGCACGAGCCATTAGAAAGTAAATCACCTTTCACAATTAAGCTTATGGGGTTCAAATAATATTCACCTGATAAGCCGAGGCTTAACAGGATGTGATCCCAACATTTTATTATAGAACAACTTTGGAAAATCATCTCCTTGAATAGCTCATAGTCTCGTTGAAAAAAAATCATCTAAAAAAGAAACATTGTGTTGTTTGGTTTCCTAAATCGATGATAAACCAGCAACCAAAAACAGCAAAGAAAACTGATGACAGAAACATTTAAAGGATATCCCGACCAGGTCATCGTTGTCCTGTATATGGTCGTAAAAAATAAGGAAAATGTATTTTATATTATCGTAACTCATTCAATTGTCAGAACGCATAAAAGCTTCGAAAAATTCAACTTCTAATTAAGCGGCTCAATAAAATTTATAATTAAAACATTTGGGTTTTTTGCAGCTATCTTTTGTTAAAAAAATTCTCGTGTGATCTTTTTAATAACTCAATTATTTGTCTTCTACATTTTGCATCTTGCATTTTCATACACTAAAACTCATGAGTGCATTTATCTTGCTAAATATGGTTTGCCAAAGAAAAGTCTCATGTTAGTCTTGTTGCAGCAATCTGTTTGATCTGATAGTGTTAATTGCTCAGACCGACTTTAATGGGGGAGGAACAATAGACTCAATTGGTTTTCTTTGATCAGTCAAATTTGGCCGATCGATTTAATCATCGTAGAAGGTTTTGAGTGGTATCATTAGAAAAGCCGTCCAACGTAAAATACCTAACTAAAAGATATTTTTGAATTTCGTTTTTTATAATGGAGTTATTTACGTATATAGTTTTTTTAAACATTTGACTGATTTTCGTTGTAGTTTTTCACATTTTTCATTTTCTTAGACAATTTTTTTTGCCAATTTTGCTGGAAAATACGTTGTTAACGATTGGCTTGTTGGATTTTCCTCTAAAAATACGAGGTGTTAATGAACTGTTTGATCAATTTTTTTGGCTAAAGTTTTTGCTAAATTTAAAATTCAACCATTTTTTCCAACAACAATGACACGAAGTAAGATTTTTTTCTCCACTGATAAATTTTTTTGCCTTTAGCACATCTAATGCTGCTGATACAACCTTTGATAACCCCTAGAGGGTTATTTTTCTTGCACTTCCTTTGATAATGCTCTTGAATATAAAATTTCAGGGTTTTTGCTAATTTTTTTTATAGTTGTCCAAATTGAATAATCTTTCCTTTCAAATGTTGACTTTTTTGTCAAATTGTCTTTCTCCGTAATATTGTAAAAATTACGTTTTCCTAATAGATCAAAATTAATAACTAAACTGGTTTGCCCTGATCGTTGTTTTTCACAATCCAGAAACAAACGGGAACGTAATCAAACGATGTCTTTTCAAAAATTATTTTGCGTATTTTTACATTTTCGAGTTTATTATAGAACAGATCGATCTACATCAAGTCATACTAATGACAGCTTCAGTTGGCTCCGTAAATTTGGTCATACCTATCTATTCTTTAGTCGAAAGCTTGTGGTCGTTTTGATTTTCAAAAAGAAACTTGTCGATGAAATAAGCAACGGACTAATGAGCAAAAACAGGACGCATCGTCTTTCTAAAAGATATAAATGTAATAATCTTTGCGGTTTAATAAAAATCTTTAGGCTTTGAAACTACCAGTATTCGCAGAAAACTTTCAATTTCTGGAATCATTGCATTCGTTGAGGTTCTTTTCTGGTCTTGTCATGTTTTTGACAGGGTACATATTTCAATGTTGGCGTCTAAAAAGAAGGCATAATTGAACATACGAAGGTTTTTAAGGTCTAGCAGCTTTTATTGAATTTTAATTCTTTTTTTTGTGTTCATTTGTTGTTTATTTCAAAATCGTTTGAAAAATTTTGGTTAATTGCAGTTCTCAGCAGTTTCTTGTATTTGAAAAAAAAAACCTTTTTTCTGGTTGTTTTTAGCTAAAGTTTTTCAAGATTTTGAAAAAAAAATCAAAAATCATGTAGATATGTTTTTTGATTTTGAATTTTCTTGTTCTTTTTCCGCATGCTGCCTTATCGCATTATTCAGTGGTCATATATCATATTATTGTGGTTCGAGAGAAAACGTAACTGAATATATCTTGTTAATTAAGGATAAGATTATGGTTTTAACGGCTTCAACGTCGTTTTACCGTCAAATAATAATTGAAATTTTGTTTTTCGTCTATATTTGTCCTTTGTTTTTTTAGACGTACGGCATTTTTTGGATAATGACAAGTCTATATGTGTTCATTTGGAGGTATGAATGAGCATAAACTTATTTAAAACTTCAGCTGGTATCCAATGGTTTTCATTATTTGAAAAGATTTGCTTTCTAAAAATTATATTTTTTAACTTTGCACTTTTTTGTTATTTTTTGTCTGGTCGGTAACGAGTCTCATTAAGTAGTAGTCCTTCTTTTTTTCAAAAATCAGAAAGTAATTCATTTTGTTTAGCTCTTATTTGAGTTTTGGTTGTAAATTTTGTTTGCTTTTGTTATTTGATTTTGATGCTTGTCTTGTCTTGTAGTGTTTATGATGGCAAGTCTCATCGGCCCTCTAATGTGGAAATTTTTGCTTTGATTTAAATTGGACGCAATATTTTTTTCATGCACCTTTTTGTTAACAATATTTGAGTTTTTTTAAAGTTTTTGACTCCTCCCAATTTGATAGACAATTAAGTCAAAATTGTGAATGCACGGGGTGGTCGGAAAATTATATACAAATGCACATTACAAAGTCTCCTTGCCTGATTTCTATTCCTATTCCAAAAGTGAATTTTCGGTTTTCTTCAAATTTTGATCAATTCGCGCAAGTGTTCTCATCTTTTCTTTGTTGTTTTGAATCAACATACTTTCATTGATTTTTTAAAGTGTCAACTGGTCTTTTGATCTGTTCAGATATCGTACTCAGCACTTTGTATTGATATGACAGGTTTATATTCGTTTTTATTAGTTTTCACAACATTGTCATCTGCATATAGAATTCATCTTTGTAGTTTCATGGAAAATTAGTAAATGATTTCTTCACATAATGAGACATTCTGTCGGTTTTGGTACGCATTCAAGGAGTTCTTCCGAGTTGACCAAATAACTCTTTGCTCTTGGATCCGTTAGACTTAACTCATTGCTCTTGGATCCGTTAGACTTGTCCTAGAGGAAGACTTTTTGAATTCATAGAAAGCAATTTGAAAAAACTTGTAGTTCACACCGCGTACGTTTCGTTCCTTCTTTTGATGAACTTTCCATCACTTTGTGATAACCCCAGTGATTCTGGAACTTTTATCGTTTAAGATCTGACAAATTTCTGACAAAACCATCTTGCTAATAGCCTGTAAGGGGATGCATCTTCTTATCAGATCTGATAAGACGTTTCTCAGATCTTATACGATAAAAATTCCTCTTATAAGTTCTTACACGATAAAAATTCCTCTTATAAGTTTTTAAACGATAAAAATTCCGTCTTATCAGATCTTACACGATAAAAATTCGGTCTTATCAGATCTTACAAGCTAAAAATTCCGTCTTATCAGATCTTACACGATAAAAATTTCCTCTTATCAGATCTTACACAATAAACATTTGGAAAGCTATGACTCTAAAAGTTCTTGAAGTATGGCATGCTCTTCAAATTGAAGACATTTCAGAGTTGCTTTCAAGCAGTAGCCGAAAAGCTACAGGATGCAACACTTAAGCGTCAGAGCAACAAAGAGAAAAGTATTTTAAACTGTCTTTTAAGACTTTTAAGATATTGCAAAAAGGTTATTCCAGTGGCAAGGGCTTTCTCTGAAGCGCTGATTAACAAACTAGGCTGAAAAAATATTTTCAAAGACCGAAACTATCTTGGATTGCTAAATTTAGTCAAAGTACCCAGTTAACACTCACAATAAAACGGCCGCCAAAACAGAATCAACACTCATTTTTTTGTTTCATAATTGGTTAGATGACCGGTTTTTTAACTTTCATAGGAACTTGACTACGTTATATTGTTATATTGAAATCATTTAAACATGTCTTATCAGATCTTACACGATAAAAGTTCCTTCTTATCAGATCTTATACGATAAAAATTCTGGTTAGAGGAATGTTTATCTTATAAGATGTCTTATCAGATCTTAAACGATACAAATTCTGTTGAGAGGAATGTTTATCTTATAAGATGTCTTATAAGATCTTACACGATAAAAGTTCTGATAAGAGGAATTTTTATCGTGCAAGATCTGCTCAGATCTTACACGATAAAATTTCTTAGTCAGCATCTTATCAGATCCTACACGATAAAAATTCCACAATCACTGGGGAAGTATAAGTTATCTGCCACTAATTAGTCTTCAACTGTTTTCAAACCGAGAGAGACTTATACTATAATTTATTTGTCTTCCACATTTTCTTTGAAAACGAAATCACCTCCAGTCCAAGGCTCACTTTATTCAATCAATATCAGCAACAAAATCCGTCTAACCTTAATAGTTTTTTTCGTTGTTTTTTTCGATGAAATTTTATTCCTAATGTTCTTTCATAGAGTATTGTTACATCTGACCTTCGCACTTGATTTGCTAAATTGAAAATTTTTTCACTTGATTAGATAAATTGAACTAATTTTTGATCGTAAAGCTGATTGCTCAATCGCGTTGTGTTTTGGCAGATATTTTGCTTTTACTGACAGCTTATTTCTTTTGATTATTTTTACTGTTAAAAATTTTTGCGAAAGGGGAAATGCACGATTAAAAGATATTTTAGTATATCGAACGGCCGAATTCTTTGCATCTAGTTTTGTCTTTTGTTGGCAGATCTGGGCTTCTTTCTGTTAAACAGTTAAACGCCAATTCAATTTCTTCTTAGTGAAAACGAGCAAAAGCGCGGAGAGCAGCTATTTGATATCGAATTTTTGAAATTGTTCTAGTTTGTCATTGAAATATAGCTTACCAACAATCCTTAGGAACTATTTCAATTTGTCTTGGTAGCTATGAAAGATTTTGTTTCAGCAGTATTTCTTGAACTTCAGAAATTACGTTTATAAACACGCATTTGTCTTGTTCTAGTTGTGTTCTGTACAAATGAATAAGCCTCCAGTGAAGTTCTACGGTGCTTGACATTATTTCTGTCAGCAGAACAAGACGTTTGGAATCATTGAACAGCACACTAACATAACAAAAAAACACTCACTAATGAAAAGCTGATATCCGGCTATGAATTTTGCTCTCATTCAAGAACTATACCTAACTTGTTACAGTCCGCTCAAAGAATTTGGATTCCATTGGTGCTCTGTTTTTTTGTCAGAAGTGCTCACATATTTTCATACGACATTGAGAATTCAAAACACGATAAACAGGTAAAACATGCTAGATTTTGAGGTATAAATATTGGTAATGCAACTTAAACACAACTAGTTGTGGTGAATTGTGCAGTTTAACAGTTTCTATTTGAACAACAATGCCATTATTTTACCAAATTATCATCGAGCTTGTTAAAAAAACTTTTTTTGTATTAATTGAGTTCAAGTGGTTAATTAAACCTTTTCTATGCTTACTGGGCTCTCCGATAGACTTTAGTAATGCAGTGTTGATTCCGATGACGAATAATCTTTAAGAAATTTTAGCGTGTCGGCAAATCTTAACTTGTTTGCAAATTACAAGTTGTTGACACTGGTGTTGAATTGAAATTTCACGTAAAAATATCTGTTTACTGATAGGTTCTTATCAGTCAACTGGTCAGCTTGTCTGGTCAAGACCTATCAATTTCATCACACAATTTTGTGGATTTCTGGATTGTATTTAGTGACTTGCCCTGCGATGATTGTTTTGTTTTAGTCAGCATCTTATCAGATCCTACACGATAAAAATTCCACAATCACTGGGGAAGTATAAGTTATCTGCCACTAATTAGTCTTCAACTGTTTTCAAACCGAGAGAGACTTATACTATAATTTATTTGTCTTCCACATTTTCTTTGAAAACGAAATCACCTCCAGTCCAAGGCTCACTTTATTCAATCAATATCAGCAACAAAATCCGTCTAACCTTAATAGTTTTTTTTGTTGTTTTTTTCGATGAAATTTTATTCCTAATGTTCTTTCATAGAGTATTGTTACATCTGACCTTCGCACTTGATTTGCTAAATTGAAAATTTTTTCACTTGATTAGATAAATTGAACTAATTTTTGATCGTAAAGCTGATTGCTCAATCGCGTTGTGTTTTGGCAGATATTTTGCTTTTACTGACAGCTTATTTCTTTTGATTATTTTTACTGTTAAAAATTTTTGCGAAAGGGGAAATGCACGATTAAAAGATATTTTAGTATATCGAACGGCCGAATTCTTTGCATCTAGTTTTGTCTTTTGTTGGCAGATCTGGGCTTCTTTCTGTTAAACAGTTAAACGCCAATTCAATTTCTTCTTAGTGAAAACGAGCAAAAGCGCGGAGAGCAGCTATTTGATATCGAATTTTTGAAATTGTTCTAGTTTGTCATTGAAATATAGCTTACCAACAATCCTTAGGAACTATTTCAATTTGTCTTGGTAGCTATGAAAGATTTTGTTTCAGCAGTATTTCTTGAACTTCAGAAATTACGTTTATAAACACGCATTTGTCTTGTTCTAGTTGTGTTCTGTACAAATGAATAAGCCTCCAGTGAAGTTCTACGGTGCTTGACATTATTTCTGTCAGCAGAACGAGACGTTTGGAATCATTGAACAGCACACTAACATAACAAAAAAACACTCACTAATGAAAAGCTGATATCCGGCTATGAATTTTGCTCTCATTCAAGAACTATACCTAACTTGTTACAATCCGCTCAAAGAAATTGGATTCCATTGGTGCTCTGTTTTTTTGTCAGAAGTGCTCACATATTTTCATATGACATTGAGAATTCAAAACACGATAAACAGGTAAAACATGCTAGATTTTGAGGTATAAATATTGGTAATGCAACTTAAACACAACTAGTTGTGGTGAATTGTGCAGTTTAACAGTTTCTATTTGAACAACAATGCCATTATTTTACCAAATTATCATCGAGCTTGTTAAAAAAACTTTTTTTGTATTAATTGAGTTCAAGTGGTTAATTAAACCTTTTCTATGCTTACTGGGCTCTCCGATAGACTTTAGTAATGCAGTGTTGATTCCGATGACGAATAATCTTTAAGAAATTTTAGCGTGTCGGCAAATCTTAACTTGTTTGCAAATTACAAGTTGTTGACACTGGTGTTGAATTGAAATTTCACGTAAAAATATCTGTTTACTGATAGGTTCTTATCAGTCAACTGGTCAGCTTGTCTGGTCAAGACCTATCAATTTCATCACACAATTTTGTGGATTTCTGGATTGTATTTAGTGACTTGCCCTGCGATGATTGTTTTGTTTTAGTCAGCATCTTATCAGATCCTACACGATAAAAATTCCACAATCACTGGGGAAGTATAAGTTATCTGCCACTAATTAGTCTTCAACTGTTTTCAAACCGAGAGAGACTTATACTATAATTTATTTGTCTTCCACATTTTCTTTGAAAACGAAATCACCTCCAGTCCAAGGCTCACTTTATTCAATCAATATCAGCAACAAAATCCGTCTAACCTTAATAGTTTTTTTCGTTGTTTTTTTCGATGAAATTTTATTCCAAATGTTATTTCATAGAGTATTGTTACATCTGACCTTCGCACTTGATTTGCTAAATTGAAAATTTTTTCACTTGATTAGATAAATTGAACTAATTTTTGATCGTAAAGCTGATTGCTCAATCGCGTTGTGTTTCGGCAGATATTTTGCTTTTACTGACAGCTTATTTCTTTTGATTATTTTTACTGTTAAAAATTTTTGCGAAAGGGGAAATGCACGATTAAAAGATATTTTAGTATATCGAACGGCCGAATTCTTTGCATCTAGTTTTGTCTTTTGTTGGCAGATCTGGGCTTCTTTCTGTTAAACAGTTAAACGCCAATTCAATTTCTTCTTAATGAAAACGAGCAAAAGCGCGGAGAGCAGCTATTTGATATCGAATTTTTGAAATTGTTCTAGTTTGTCATTGAAATATAGCTTACCAACAATCCTTAGGAACTATTTCAATTTGTCTTGGTAGCTATGAAAGATTTTGTTTCAGCAGTATTTCTTGAACTTCAGAAATTACGTTTATAAACACGCATTTGTCTTGTTCTAGTTGTGTTCTGTACAAATGAATAAGCCTCCAGTGAAGTTCTACGGTGCTTGACATTATTTCTGTCAGCAGAACAAGACGTTTGGAATCATTGAACAGCACACTAACATAACAAAAAAACACTCACTAATGAAAAGCTGATATCCGGCTATGAATTTTGCTCTCATTCAAGAACTATACCTAACTTGTTACAGTCCGCTCAAAGAATTTGGATTCCATTGGTGCTCTGTTTTTTTGTCAGAAGTGCTCACATATTTTCATACGACATTGAGAATTCAAAACACGATAAACAGGTAAAACATGCTAGATTTTGAGGTATAAATATTGGTAATGCAACTTAAACACAACTAGTTGTGGTGAATTGTGCAGTTTAACAGTTTCTATTTGAACAACAATGCCATTATTTTACCAAATTATCATCGAGCTTGTTAAAAAAACTTTTTTTGTATTAATTGAGTTCAAGTGGTTAATTAAACCTTTTCTATGCTTACTGGGCTCTCCGATAGACTTTAGTAATGCAGTGTTGATTCCGATGACGAATAATCTTTAAGAAATTTTAGCGTGTCGGCAAATCTTAACTTGTTTGCAAATTACAAGTTGTTGACACTGGTGTTGAATTGAAATTTCACGTAAAAATATCTGTTTACTGATAGGTTCTTATCAGTCAACTGGTCAGCTTGTCTGGTCAAGACCTATCAATTTCATCACACAATTTTGTGGATTTCTGGATTGTATTTAGTGACTTGCCCTGCGATGATTGTTTTGTTTTAATTTTTTTTTCGAAAACTTTGAACATATAAGTTTCTAAGAACTTTCAAGAAGCCAAAAAAGTGATCTTCAATGAACATGAAGACTTTTTTGACTGATTCTTTTAATGCGAACCGAAATAAACTATGCGTTCGAATGTTTTGTCAGTGATGTTTTTCTTTCGAATTTGATTTGAATCTAAGACAAATTTATATTTTTTTGAAATTAGTGTTTTTTTTCTGTTTCTTGACTTAAGAATCCTGCTTCGGTTTTTCAAAACAAATCACTAAAGTGTAGTCGATGTAGTTACCCAACTTTTAGACAATCAATAATAAAAAACTTTCGAAGATTGTTGTCAAATCCGTTGTTAGTCTCCATTATAAAGTTAATCAGCTATCGAAGAAGCGTTCAATTTGAACCTTAGTTAGCATGGCAAACAAGTTAGCATGGCTTCTCCATTGTTTGCCTTTATGGCGTGACTTTACCATTCTATTGATGTTTAGATTGAGAGCAGCGTGTAATGAATCCATAATATTAGTAACAATCTTTTATGCAAAAATGAACTTTTGCAGTGACTTCTAATTTCAATCATCAAAACGTATCACATATCATTTTGATAAAAAATGATTTCTCCTGAAAAAAATAGGTTTTTTATTTTTGGTTTCCTTGTTTTCTCTAACATCGAAAAATTCTTCAATACTTTTTCATGAGTTGGATGTTTCTAGTAATCTTGAAACAGTGCAATTTGTTTTGAAGCTTCTGCAATACACTTAATCACTTTTATCAAGCTAAACTGAAAGTGAGAAGCATCAGCAAGTTTCTCTGCGTCTGTCTTTTTTGTATCTACGCATTATAAACTGATAGAACTTAATTGGCAAAGTATTTGTTGGTAATTTTTATTTTTTAGAGGTTGATTTTTATCTATTTGATCTGCTAGCTTAGATTATTAGTTGAAGGTGAATGCGAAACCTTAGATATCAGATCATATTGACCAGGTATTTACTACTTCTGCTTTTAAATGTTTTATTTAAAATTTTTTGTAATTACTGATAGAGGATCTCTGTAATTTTCTGGAAACTGTATTGATTTGGATAAAAGCAGCATGGGTCAGGTTGTTATAAGATTGTACACAAAGTCTTATCCAGTATGACCAATTAAAGCAAAGTTTCTTGAAATTGACTGCTGAATGGTATAAAATCAGTATTAGAAATCGGGGTTCCGTAAAAAGTTGCTTTGAATAGTGGCTTATACGTTTTTAACTTCTATGAGACTGAGTTTTTTTATAGGTGCTTGCGTTGAAAATGGTAAACTTTTGTAAGATTTGAAGTTTTTGGCGTAGTCAGAGGATGCGAGTGCTTTTCAGCAAAAAAAGGATTTTTGGGTTTTAACCGGAACTCTTCTTTCAATGTTTTTAGGCGAAACCACGACCTGCTAGTTACAAAAAATTCTCACTTTCACTAAATCCTAGAATAAAGTTGAACTCATGCAACCAGTCCTACTAATTTCACTGAGCTGCAACATTCACAAGAAAATAATAAAATGCGTTTGAGTGAATAATTATGACATAGCCGGCAATTTGCCGGAAAACAACCGCCCTTGACCCGCTTCACGCATATCGTAAATGAAACAGAAAAAAGATAAAAAATGGCAAAAAAAACTTTAAATGTCAAAAAGTGTTGACACTTGATGTGTAGTTGCAGTTAGATTCTATAATTTTACTTAATTCAGCTTTTAAGCCTATTAATGTTTTAACCTATTAATTTTAAGCCTATTAATGTTAATGTTTGTGAAAAGAAATCAAAGATTGTAAAACATAGCCGGAAGAATTCCAAAAGCGACTCGAAGACTTCGTTGCCAAAAAAACCAGCCTTTCGAATGCCAAGTGTCTGGTGGTTATAGGCATCAAAGAACACGAGCCAATATCTTAATTGGGGTGTAATATCTTAATAATTATTATCTTCAAATCTTCATATTCAAATGACCACTTTCTCTCTTTTCCACTCTTCGAATTTTTTTCACCAAAACAAAAATTTTTCAAACTTAAACTTTTTTCACTCCCGGAACTTCCAGTTTTCTTGCTCGCTCACTCATAAAAAACAGAAAACCATGACACTTCTTCGAGTCGTAATAAATATATGGCACCATTACTCTCCTCTTCGAGTTTTAAAAAGGAGAGCGCCTAACTATTAGCCGTAGAGAGACTGATGGCGGCTATTAAAAGCAAAAATATCAGATAACTTTCGCAAAATCAGCACTGATGAAACCAAAAAACAGTAGTTCCCGATAGTCTACTTTTTTTCAGTTGCTCTGAACAACAATGAAGATCTTGCCATCATCCGATCCAAACTGAAGCCAATGCTGGCAGGTGCAGGTATCATTCCGACAGAAGACATGTTCAATTTAGGGACAAAACCAGGAAGTCCAAAATCCCTGGTGCCACCAAGTGAGGGTGGTAATAATGAAGTTTTTAAGCAGTTCAGTACTGTGCCACCTAGGCCAGCTAGCGACGACGACGACGAGAGCGATGGCGAGGAAGAAGATGATGAAATACATCAGCAACCACCTCCAGTTAAAAATGTTAACATCATAGGATATTTTATAGAAAAATAGGGTTAAGTTGAGAAACTATTATTGTAGACAAGAATCAATAGATTATATGTTATTTGAAAGTCGTAAAATAACCAACTCGGTGAAAATGTCTACAAATTTTTTCTAACGTAATTAGAAGCGTGCTTTTTAGTGGGCATTAGAGTTTGCAGTTGTCATAGAAAAATATGGAATATATACAAAAAGTTATGTAATCTTGCCCGTCTATACAAGGATTCTTTAAATGAAAAATGATAACTTTCGTGTTTTAGTCCAGAGGAGCTGCAGGCCGGAAAAAGCAATTATTAATGAGAAAATACAACCCGAATTTGTCAACAATACATGAAGCATCCGACTAGGCTCTACAGATAGGCTTTACAGAGCACCTTCAACAGAACTATAGTCATTGTGAAGGCTGCACATATTAGCATTTGAGTTAAATTTTAATTAATATATTCTTCACAAATGCTTCAATGCTGCTCTCACTTGATTAGAAGCCGGCGCACCTCAATACGCTGTCATTAAAGTAAAGTGGGGGTAACGTCGGTGCATGTTACTGTAAAATTCGCCTACGCCTGAATTATGTAAATATCTCAAATGTGACATTATAAACACACGAAAAAATTTAAGATAAATTTACCTTAACGGAGTTAGGGTAAACTATTGTTAAGTTAAAGTTAAGGTACAACTAACCTTCACTTTACCTTAACTTGAGTTAAGGTAAAATTTCAACTCAACCCGGTTAAGGTAAAATTACATTAAATTACGTGAACTTTTTTGAAAATCTGCAGTACAAAGCTGTGTGTTTTTTTTAATTAAAATAACAAGAAAAATTGTCGACCTTTGCTTAACAAAAACAAACAAGCCTCTAAAAATTCTCTTGGAGTCGTAAAAATAGAAGAAATAGACAAATTCTGACCCTTATTTTGAAAGATCTTGCATCATTCTTGCAAATGGCGCTTGCAAGGACATTACAAATTCCTGCAAACTAGGCATCGGAAAGAGTTAGACAGAAAAATTTTGGATTTTACGACTGATTAAATTGAGGGTAATTTTCTTTTACGAGTTCAGCCCATTGACAGAAGATCTCGGTTCAAAGCAAAAACTGTATATCAACTTAACCGTAGATAGCGTATTAGAAATTCTCGTTTCAGGAAAAAAGTAAATGATCGCTTTATAATTCATTCTGTCAACAAATGAAAGCTGGGCGTTTACCTCAAAAAGTCCAAAAAGAGACTCCAGTGCTTTCCAATTTTGTTATAAAATGTTTTACATAATTTTTCTCTCTTGAATTATGTCGTTTCACTGATGCTAGTCACATTGAGTTATAAACATGGCTCACATACAATTAAATACTTCTAATGGTAGCACAAAAGTTGATGTTATACGTAGCGATAAATGAACGTTTTTTCCAATTAAATGAGTGAACGGTATTGCTTTCCCGTTGAATAGTAACTGTTTGAAATATATTTTTTAATGCCGCACTAACAATTCAAATTTTTGAAGGAAGGTTGGAGATAGAGAATTGTCCGAATATTAAACAATTGCCACTTTTGAGCAGTTTAGACACGACAAGGCCTCCTGGAACATTTAGAGCAAAACTAAAAGTTTTTGAAAACAATCTGATGTACCGTAGGCATACAAATACTGTCCCCCTGAAATGCTCAATTAAAGCACTTTAAAACATCCCAATTTTATTTCTTTAGAGATCAAAACAGTGTTTTCATTATTTTCATTGAAAACAGAGTTTTTTGTTTTGGTCTAAAAACTCACTTTTTAAGGTGAAAATTGTAAATGGTCACTTTTGTTAGCCTTCCCCTTCTCTTAAAAGTTCTTCCACAACAGAAAGCACTCCTACTGAAGGTAATACGCAGATAGAAATGAAAGACTAGGTTCCAAAAATCTCTTCCTCCTGAACCAATTTTTGTCTCGTGCCTAAACAAAAATGTTTTTACCAACTTTACCACAGATAACGTATTTGAAAAATTGTTTCAAGACAAAATAATAACTGAAATTTTTAGTGATTCGTTTTTCCAAAGTAAATTTTAATAGTCTGGACAGCTTTACAAAAGGTGGAGAAAAAGCCTCCAGTGCTTTCCAGTTTTTGATATATAATGTTTCATACAATTTTCTTTCTTGAATTAGGATTTTTCACTGATTCCTGTCACATTGACTGGTAAATATGACTCATATACCATAAAAAACATTTAACAAGAGTAAATTGAACAGTATCATATGTCTAGGAGACCCAAATAGTAACTGTTTCTGAAAATTTTTATGTTTAACCCACTAAAAATTCATAATGGAGGGGGAAGGTTGGAAGTACACAATTGTGCATGAACTAAAAAATTGCGACTATTTAACCGTTTAAGCACGTTAAGTCCTCCTGGAACATTTAGATCATTACTAACGATTGTTGAGAACAAACTCATTTACGGTACACATAAAAATACCGTCCCTCTAAAAATTAATTTGCTAAACTGATATTTTTCAGAG
>NW_027450900.1:0-16537 GCF_964194025.1 Convolutriloba macropyga
CTCAAAATTTACCTTATTTGTGCGGCACAAACAATTATGTCAATGTGTTCCTTTTTTAGGAACCTTCATTTTACAGTAACCATATCACGCCCGTTTCCAAACATCACCTATACAGAAAATAATTAACATCTAAGGAAATTTTTACAGTTTTTCCTGTTTTTTTGGCTTCACATCAAACTTTTGGATGAAATTCAGCAAAATTAATTGAAAATTGTTAGTTTTAGCATATGAAAAGCTTTTAGCATATTTTAGTTCTAGCATATGAAACTTTTGACACAAAAAATAAACAATAATACTTTTTCTCATTCGGATCCAAGTTTCGAACACCACAAGCAATCGAAAATACAACTGATAGTATTTTCAAAAACTTGGTTCGATGTTGTTTGTGTTGAGCTTAAATCAATAATATTTATTTGATTTTGTATGTGTTTCTTTTTGTTGCTTTTACACTTTAAAAATTTTTATTTGTTATACACTGTTGTTTTGATAGTTTTTTCTGTTTTTTCACATTAAAAAACGTTGAAGCGAGTTTCAGTCAAGCAAATTTAGTAATAAATAATTATAGCTCGTGTTAAAAATATTTAGCGGTTCATAACGTCTGCCAAAACAATAAATATGTTTTTGTATAATTAACTTCACTCGATTGAAATTATGATGTAGCTCAAAACATTTGACAATAAAAACATTGTCCATAGCAAAAACCATCAAACCACAATCACATTGTTCTGCCGTGACTTTGTTCAAATAAATTTTTTAATTCACGGACTAAAGCTTCAAAAATCCCCAAAAGTCACGTCCAAGTTCATATACCGCAACCCAATTCTATACCAGTTAGTTTCAATCATTTTATAAAATGTACTTTAATTGAAACGAAGTAAGAATAATGACAAAAAAGATTGTCCTCAAAAATTCAGAACTTGCTATAGAGTTCAATTCGGACTTTTCAGACGATTTGCTATAGAGTTCAATTCTCCAAAAAAACATCCAACCTATTAGCATCTTGGATGGGTAATCAAACAATTTTAAGAAAATCTCAATATCAAAACAATGTCTATGTTATGCCAAGGAAAGGGTGACAACCATTTTTTCAAGCAGAAGCACAGGGCCTTGGTCAAAAATATGCTTAAATTTTTTTCATTTTGCGAAAAAATATGCAGGTTTACTCATAAATCTTTGAAATATTTTTTCTCTAAAAAAGTGACATGATGATAAAATTTTTTGAATTCCTTTGGGACACCGTGATAAAATGAGGCAGTATCTTTGATCAATTTTTATTAGCTAACATGGGGAATAAATGTTCTATAAATTTGAGAGTGTCGATAGAAGTACGGGCGTATTGGAGGCTCTAACGTAGTCAAAATGTTTGGAAGATGATTGCATTGAAATGGCTGTTTTAGTCTTCGCCTTCTTTTAGTTGTCAAATCAACAAAAAAATGTTCGGGTTATGAGCAAAAGAATTCTAGCTAAAAGCATAAAGGGAAAACTGCCGTTATATCGAGTTATCTGAAAAGGTTGGAAAACTTATTTCAAAAAAAATCAATTTATTTTGGAAAATCGTTCTCGATTTTATCTACTAAAGTAATTATATACAATTGGGAGAGAAAAACAGAAGTTTCAAACGTAAGGTAGCCCTCAAAATATAGCGATTGGTTTCTTGAAGCTTAGCGTACTTATTATAATACAAAAAACTATTCTATTTGGCATATTTCATTTTCCTGACAAGAAGAAATTTTTCTCCAACCTTCAGTAGAGTTGTTTTACTATTTCAAATAATTGGATAAACTATAATGATTATATATTTTGGTACACTGGTTAATTAGAACGAGTTTAGCCCACTTCCTATCCACTTAAACTGTAACGGCTGCTCTCCCTGTGTTTCAGAAAGAAAGTTTTACACCGCCCAGTTCGTTCTGAGTGGTTACAAAATATGTCCGGGTACTTCTTTTATTCAGTTTGCTTTTCTGACTGTATATCCGTTCTGCTGGACTTATCGTTGCATTAACTAATTTAACTGTTTTAAATTTGGATTTTTGTTCTCAATTGAACTGGGTCCACAGATCACACTGTACAGGACCTCTATATGTTTACCAGTTCAATCGTTTTGATGAAAAAAATCTTAGGCAAAAAAAATGTCTGAGAAGTGTTATGAAAAATTCGAACTTAATCCTTTGTGTGCGTGTTGCGATTTTCACAGGGTACCCACTAGTTGAAGATTTGAAATCCAGACACAGAAAATTGAATTCACTGTTCGGGACGTTTTTGATACAAGACACAATATTAGACACAATATTAGACACAATTTACCCAATATACTGCTCAAAGCTTTGGTTTTGGCAAGACGCAGTAACAAATATACTGCCCAAGATAACATTTTTTCTGCTTACGTGGCATACACGGCTGTTTCTGGTTTGCTATTCACAGTTTTCCCGCTAAAAGGATAGATAATCCTAACAAAAAAAGAACTCAGTAATAGTTTTCGTCCACGCATTTATTTGGATCTGTTTTGAAACTGCGCTTATTTTTTTCCTAAGCAATTTTGTTATTCCATGAGCTCATCTCCAACATCGCCGGCCTTGTGTTCCTTCGTGAAGACATCATCGCCAGTTGATAGTACTGGAGCGAGCTTCACTACTGGCCTCTTGTAGTGTGCATCTTTCGTTCGGAGTTTCGCTTTTCGAATCACTCCGTCGAAGCCTTCAAAGGTTTCGGTTATTCGACCCAGTTTGTAATATCCACGTTTGTCACTGTCTTGCACTAACCACACAAGATCAACCTGCTGAAGACTTCTGTCCGTTGTGGTCCGCCATTTTTTTTTGACTGTTCAACGTTGGCAAGTGCTCTTTACGAAATCTGTCCCAGATAAGGTCTGCGTAAGCTTGTGTTTGTCGGAAGAGCTTTCTATGATCAACAAATTGTCTCCACGTGATAGATACGGTAACCTAAGGTTCTTGTTGCCAAGTAGGAGATTGTTTGGAGTAATAGCTTCTAATTTGGTAGCATCAGAACTGCCCGGTGTCAGCGGTCTAGCATTCAGCGTCTTTTCCACAAGACACATCGTGTTTGACAGAACATCTTCCCTGACTGATTAATTGCCCATTACAGCGTACATTGCCTTCTTGCAACTCCTAACCAGTCTTTCCCACACTCCTCCAAAGTGTGGTGCTGCAAGTGGGTTGAGCTTCCATCTAATACCTCGTTGAATCAGATGTTCTTCAATTTGCTCCTTGTTCCATGCTGCTATATACTCCGCCAATTCTTTTTCATCTCCAACGAAATTTGTCCCGTTATCCTTAGTCATTTTGACCGGTTTGCCTCTTCGACCAATGAATCGCCTAATTGCAATCAGACAACAATCATTGTCTGGTTTTGGTACAATCTCTATATGTACCGCTCCAGCAGTAAAGCACAGCACCAACGCTTTTCGTTTCTTCGACCAACCTATACTGTATATGGTTTGAAATAGTCTACGCCCACATTCGAGAACACTGTTGATGCGACTAATCGTTCTTTAGGTAGATCTGCCATTACTGGTGCCTTTGTTAGGGCTCTTCCCTTTCGACATCTAATGCATTTGTTTTTGATCAATCTCAAAGCATTTCGTTTAACTAGGATCCAGAACTTCTGCTGAACTATGTTTCTGACATGTTCAGTACCTTCGTATTGACTATTCTTTGGTTCATTTCGCAAGAATAATTCAACTACATGTTGCTTCCAATGTAAGAGTACTGGATGCTTGGTTTCGAAATTCAACTGACTTTTACCTATTGTATTTTCTCTTTTACGAATAAGTCCTTGCTGATAAATAAATGGTGAAAACTGGAGGATTTCGGTGTTTTTAGAATTTCTTTTTCAGCCTTGAGAGATTTCATCTCTTCAGCAAACTGTTCGTGCTGCAGTGGTCTGAAGATGCTTGCTTGTGCACCCTCAATTGCTTCAACAATTACTGTTTTTTGCCGGTTTGTGTTTTTTAAATACGCGCTGTACGTATGCCATTGTGTTTACAAGTCGATTGAAATTGGTGAATCGTTCCGACTGAATCATTGGCTTCTTTTCTTCCATTTTTGCTGAGAAGACAATTTGGTCATTCTGTTCGTCTGAAGCAAATGTTAAATTCACCTGTTCAGGCCATTCGTTCTCTCGTTGCTTCAACCAGGCCGGCCCAGTGAGCCATTCGCTTCTCCTAAGTTCGTCAACATTGATCGGTCTTGTTCCATCACTGTGAAACATAAGTTGTATTCCAAATCTCAGCAACTCTGTTTGCAAAAAACACCTGTTGCTTACGGTAGGAGCTATGAATCCATTGCAGAACAGTAGTGGGGTCTGTCCAAAAGTTACAGCTGTGAATCTTCGATTCGCGTTTCTTCACTATCTGTTCTTTAAGTCTCACCGCCATCACTGCTGCTTGTAGTTCCAAGCGTGGTATGGGAAGGTGTCGCATCGGTGCGACTCCTCACTTTGCGATTACAAAAGCTAAATCTGCTGAGCATTCTTTGGGCTTTGAACGCACATTGTGTCTTTAGATGCTTCGGCAAACACATGAAGTTCCCATTTTTCATTGGCTGTGCTGAAGTATCTCCTATCAAGGCTGGTTTCTGCTACTTCTGGAAGCTTCGCTTTCTACTTCAGAAACTCTTCTCTTTCTTTAGGTTCTACTGAGATTTCCCAATGTTGTCCATTTTTGCTCCAGACGCTCTTCAAGAGTCGTCTCATATGAACACTGAATGGTGCAAACAGTCCAAGAGGATCAAACACTAAAGAAACTACAGATAACATCCTCCTTCGTTTGGGTGATTGAGGTCTCAACTTTTTTGCTTGTACCTCTACAAAACTGTAGAATATCATCGGTAATCGTCCACTGAAGCCCAAGCACGGTTGAACCTCCCATGCTGAGTTCTACTTCATTCTGCTTTGTGTCGTTGATTGATCTCAAGTCCTCTGGGATTGCGTTGGTTGTCACGTCGCTGTTGGTGATCCACTTCTTCAGTTCAAGTCCATATTTTGAGAGAAGAGTTTGCAGTTGTTTGAAAACAGTGATTGCTTCTTCAGGTGTTTCGACTGACTTGATGAAATTGTCCATGTTGAAGTTGTTTTGGATTGTTTTTGCTGCATTTCGGAACTCGTCCTCGTTATCGATCGCTACTCGCTTCAGAGCGTAGTTTGCACATGTTCGTGAACTCTGTGCTCCGAAAAAATGACGTTGATACTCGTAAATTTGCACAGGTTCGTTCATTGTTCGTCGCCAAAGGAATCTTAGGCTGCTTTTATCACTTTCAAGAACTTGCGCTTGCAGAAACATTGATTCAATATCTGCGGTTAGGGCTATTGGTCCCTCTCAAAAGCTGAATTTTGTCGCAATTAATCCTTGTAATAGATGGTGTCCGGCTAATAGCTTGTCATTTAGGCATACATCATTGTACCTGGCTGCAGCATTGCAAACGCGACGATTTTTACCCGATTTTTTGGAGTTTAGTACTGGATGGTGCTGCAAAAACCATACTTTACCAAAAGTGTCTCTGACTTTCGATTTGTTCAGGATCTTCACAAATCATTTTTAAACATCTGCATCATTTGACTGTTGATATATTTCTTTCAAATTGAGGTTCTTTTGGAGTCTTCGTCCCAATGAGTAGAGCCGGCCAAGGGCCGAGCCGTAGTTGTTTGGAAGATTGAGCTCTGGATCACTCCAGAGCATGCCTACTTCATATCGCTCTTCTGTAAACTTTGTCATGCTCTCTAAGAACTTCTGAGCTTGCTGCTGCTTCTTTGATTGACTTACAACATTTATTTTGGAAGCATAGGGTTCTATTTCCCACCATGATTGGATATTTGCTGCAACTTTCAAATCATCTGTGAGGGCGAAATGACAAAGATTTTGACTTTTCTGGCCTCTCATGGGACCACTGACTTCCCATCCTAATTCTGTTAAGACGGGGAAATGCCATTTTGCGTCCTATGTTCAAGATAACCTCCGTGTTTTTGGCTTGTAGTTGATCATTGACACTTTGATCAATGAATGATACTGTTGACCCACTACCGAGGAAAGCGTAGGCTGTCATCCTGTTACCATCGCTCTGAACCAATACCGGAACTACTCGAAGAAAATTAGTACCTTGGTTACTCTGGTTGATTGTTGCTGCGGTTACATTAACTGCCTGACTACCCTCGTCCATTTGATTTTTTGAGTGTAGCAGTCTGTTGTGCTTTTTGATACATCCATTTATACCGCACGGATGGACTTTACAATCCTTGATTGCATGCCTTTTCCCCAGACATCCATAACATAAGCGTTCTTTTCTCACTGCCGCATAGCGATCGGTAACATTCATAGTCTTAAATTTTGGACAGTTCCAATTTTTATGAGTGCCATCCACTACTGGACAGTGGTTGTTTTGCATTTGCTTCGCTTCTTTCGCATTCGAACTCGCACTAACCTTTGACGATTTTGAGAATCGTTTTTCTTTGTTAGTTTTCGGATGATCATCTTCCTTTCGTTTGCTCTTGACTGATGGCATTCTTTCGTGGACAAAAGGCATCCAAGTTAACCACTTTTCAAGGAGAGTGAGAGCGGGTCTATCTTCTTGACACTCGTTAACGAAGAAGAACCAATTTTTGTTCAAGTTTGTGGGCAGTTTTTCATTTGTCACTTAAAGTGTTGAACTTGAAAGCAGGTCGCCCTCGTAATTGTATTGCTGGAGTACATTAACTAGGATGCTGATTGTTATTGAGTAATTAATTATAGCCGTTGAGTCGTGCATTCGAATTGGTTGTTGTTTGCGCAGTAGATCAAGGTGAGGGTCGACAATTAAGTAAGGTCGCCCAAACTTCCGTTCCAAGAGTTCCCACGCTTGTGCGTAGAACTCTCCCGAATAGGCCATTCCTTATAAAGCTGACTTTGCTTCACCTGTCAACAAAGTTTTCAAGTGGCTCATTTTCTCTCAGTCAGGTATATTGTGATGGTGAACCGTTGCTTTGAACATATTCGACCACTCCGGTCACTCTAGTGGGTTTCCGTCAAATGAACTCAACTTCAACTTAGGTAGCTGACTACTACTGCTTGGTTTATTACGCTTAAAGTTGTCTTGTTCCCGGGCGGAGCTGACACGCTCTCCGCTTGGTGACCGTGACTTAAGTGCACCTGCGCGATTGAAGCTTACCCTGGGCTAATTGTTGTTGATCCTGGTTTTTGCACGCTCGAAACTATAACCGGTCGCGTTGAGGCATTTATCCGAGTTATCGAGACAACCGGAAACTTCTTTGTTCTTCGGGTTTTTCCAATTGAATGGTGATCTACTTCGAATACTAGGAGCTGCACTATCATCAGTATGTGATGCTCTTGCGTCAAGAGCTTCTTTCTGGTATTCCAGATACAGTGCAATTTTTTTTCAAAAAGTTGCATCGCCATTTCAAGCTTTTTCCTTTTCAATTCGAACTCAATTTTCTTCAACCTCATTTTTGATGCAATGTCTCTCTAGAGCCGCAAGATTTTCTGCTTTATTAGCTCGTTTATCAGAGGCGGCCTTTGAATCGTTGTCCTTGTTTAGGTTTCCATTTTCAGAAGTTTGTTGAGAAACTCCTTAGCGTCAGTTGGTTCTGCATCGCTTGTCAATTGTGCGGTTTGATTCTGTTGATCTGCCATGTTTGTTTCTCCGTTAATGTGTGGTAACCAATCTGCGTTTAATGTTTGTAAGAAATTTAGTCGTTCGGCTTCGTGATGTTCAAACAATTCTGGATCACGAAGAATATTTGCTCGCTTCCGAAGAAGAATGCAAAGAGAGTCCTCAAGCTTCAGTAGCTGTTGATAAATGGTATTGAGCTTGTTTGATTTATCGTTGTTTCTGATTAGCTTCTGGCCCTCCTGAGTTTTTCGTCGAGTTTTTTTCGGCAGTTGCTAATCTGTCTATGCAAAATGTCTTGACTCTGTAACGGAGTCACTTCGTCTGTACTTTGAGACTGCAGCTCGAATCTCTGAATTCTTAATTTAAGATTTCCGTGTTGAAAATTGCGGAATTCTTAAGATTTCCGTACTTTTGTTTATTTAATTTGATTGAGCCTTGCTATTCGAAATCTATGCACTTTGCCTAATTGGCTTTGCGTGTTGAACTACCTGTTGGGTTTTGTTTTTTTATGCCTTTGGCACTTCACTTGTTGATTTGGACAGCAGTTTGTGTATCACTGTCCGGGTCGGCGGACCAAATGTAACCGCTGCTCTCCTTGTTATTCACAAAGAAAGTTTTACACCGCTCAGTTGGTTCTGAGTGGTTACAAAATCTGTCCGGATACTTCTTTTATTCAGTTTGCTTTTCTGACTGTATATCCGTTCTGCTGGACTTATCGTTGCATTAACTAATTTAACTGTTTTAAATTTGGATTTTTGTTCTCAATTGAACTGGGTCCACAGATCACACAACAACGGATCTCTATATGTTTACCAGTTCAATAGTGTTGATGGAACAAATCTAAGGCAAAATATATGCCTGAGAAGTGTTATGATTTATTGGTTTCTAAATAATCCTAGTTTTGTGTGTTGCAATTTTTGCAGAGTACTCACAAGTTGAAAATTGGAAATCAGGACACAGCAAATTGATTTCACTGTTCGAGACGTCTTCGATACAAGACACAATATTAGATAGAATATTGCTCAAGACAAATTTTAGTTTCAAGACACGGTAACAATTTAACAAATATACTGCTCAAGGGTTTCAAACCAACATTATGTTTCAAACCAACATAATCGTGTGGAACTGAAGACATTCATGAGATCAGAAAAACCCAACAAATTTTTGCCACCACACAAAAAATTATCTCATTGGAGTTTGATAAATTGTTCCGCGAAAATGTACCGAAAAGAGAAATTTCAATCAATTCAAAATGTTGCCTTACGTAAAGCCACCAAAAAAACAAATATGCAAACACATATCATATGAAATACAGTCAACAATAATGCATAGACAACAAAATTTGCCTTAGAGTTGGGGATAATTTATCTGTTGCATCGTCGACAAATTGATTGTTCAAGAACTCTCACATTTCGTAATTCCAGCAAACCAGAGTTAGAAAAATCAAGGCAAATACAACTCCTTATTGATATACCGACAGCCCCAGCAGGTCCCCAAAAACAGACACGTGCAAACTCATAATAGTTTCAATCTACCACTTCGTTGACGAGACTGCTTTTATACACCAAGATTTTATTGTTTCAAGGGCAAAACACAAGAAGAAATCAGAAAGTAAAACAGCGAGTTAACCAT
Organism: Convolutriloba macropyga; assembly: GCF_964194025.1. Taxonomy (NCBI): domain Eukaryota; kingdom Metazoa; phylum Xenacoelomorpha; order Acoela; family Convolutidae; genus Convolutriloba; species Convolutriloba macropyga. Next base: position 9,249 of record NW_027450900.1, read on the forward strand.
GCACAACCCTAAATCTAGTTCAAACAAGTTCTTTCAGCTCACAGGCGGCCTACCCTACAACAAATATACGAACGCAACTTTAGTAATAAATATAAGTATGCTCGACAATCGACCGAAATTACTGTAGGCACTGTGACACTAAGGGATTAGCAGCTATATGAACTATGTATGTGAGCGTAGGCGAGCTGAAGATGCAGCAAATCGAGGAGAAAAACTGCCAACGTTAACTTAAAAAAAATTCATTCATATATTATCAAAAAACATTTTGAACACTATTATCTACAGAAACGATAACCAGTACATTTATTGTTTTAGATATGATAACCAGTCATTGTTGTTGATAAAATAATGTGAATTTTGCAAATAAGCTCTACTACTGTTGTCTAAATTGAACAGATTACCTTATAATGTGGTTCGTGATATATTTTTCAAAAACACATTCGTTCCACAGTTACACATTTTTAGTTCAAAATGTACCTATCCTTAATAGTAAATATTGCTCTATTATTTAAATTTTTTGTTCCGCTTGTGGGGGGAGGAACTATACACTCAAATGAGTTTTTTCTGTTCAGACAATTTCGGCCGATCGATATATTAATCGTAGAGAAATGTGAGTGGTAGCATTAAAAAGCTCCGTCCAGCGTAGAGTTGGAATCTAAAAAGATTTTTGTTTGAATTTCGCTTTTTTCGAGGAGTTCTCGATGATTAAAGTTTTGTGTGAACAACGGGACATTTGGCATGATTTTGTTCACTTTTAGTACAAATTTTCTTCAAATTAAGATCTTTTTATAAAAATAATAATTCAGAAATCCATTTCACGCCAAAAAATGAATTAAATTTGAGTTCTTTATAGATGAACTAAATGCGATAGAAAGACTAGTTCTGGTCTCATTGGGAAGTGTACTATCAGAAAAAATCGATTTCTATTTGTGAGCTCTTTTTTAGAACTTTTAATATATTTTTTTTTGTTTTCTCAAGTCACCTAGAGGCTAGTCACTTTTCATATCAAGGTTGCGTTGATGACAACTCGATTTAGATTCTAATGAAGCCCAATGAACAAAAAAATTCGTTTTCAGGGAATCAATCGTGTTTTTTTGGCTTCGAGTTTTCATAATTTTAAATGAAATGTTTTACTAAGTTTTCGGAGTCCTATGGCATAGACTCATTGATAATAAGTGCAATGGTTTTTCGAAATGATCAATAAGTCAACCTATCTAGAGCTTTGAGTGGACAACTAATGTCTGCTAAGACTTTATCAACCATTTTTCGTGAAATTTTTTTAACAATAACTGTTCATAAACATGTTTTCGGGAAATGTAAGTCAGTCTCCGTTATGACAGCACGGTCTTCCTTTCTACTGCAATAAAAAGTAATCTGGGTAAAAGTTTTATCCTCTCACTATTTCTTATATGACTTCAATGCCACAAGATTTCAAATTCTTTAAAAAAAATTTTTGGATATTTTTGTAATATTCGTTCCTCTTGAAATCTTGACATTATCCTGATATTGATATATCCCATTGGCTAAGGTAACACTTTCATTGGATCATGGATAAAGTTGTCAGAGAAATGCTCATGGTTTAAATGGCTTGGACACTTTCTTCTCGCACTTTTCTGCTGAATTTTTGGTTTTTGCCTGCATTTGTTGTTGTTTCCATAGTCATAAGACTTATTGTGATGTCTCATTGATAACCTATGTTTGACAAATATTGTTGTCTTCAAATCAAGTCATAACTGAGCGTATTTATTGATTTCCGTTGAAAGCTATTAAATTAAATGGCTTTTGAGACTTCAAAAATGATTTTTCGATAAATTTATCTAACATCAACTGATCTTAAACATATTTTCATGAACTGTATGTCAATCTCAGTAATTACTGAATCCCCTTCCCTTCTACTTGAACCTCAATTAATTAAGTTAGCCATCTCATATTCCAGCTATTGGTGTTATGACTTCGATGCACAGTTTTCATAATTTTTTAAAAAAATTGTATATTTTTCTGTAATTTTGTTTACTTTTGAAATCCTAACCCATTATCCAAATATTCATAGTTGCATTGACTTAGAGAGGACTTGCAATGGATCATACATAAAATTTTCACAGAAAAACTTATGGTTTAAATGGCTTCGACGCCTTCTTCTCACACTTTTCTTCATAATTATTGGACTTATGGCTGTATTTGTTGTTGTTGTTTTCATATCTTTGTCTTCTCATCGAGGCGTAACCTGGCGTATTTATTAGCTTCCTTGGAGAGCTCTTGAAATTATTGGCGTTGAGACTACGGATTTTTTCTGAACGTTCGTGGTTTGAAAGTATTTATTCATGTTTGTTGATTTATTGGAGTCAAATTGTTAAAAAAATATCTCATTGCCGTTAAAAAGTTAAATAAAAATAGAAAAGTTTTTAATGAAAAGTTCATTTTTTAACGGCTTCAACATTTTTCTTGCTCATTTTTTTTTAATTTGCTGTTTTTGCTTGTTTTTTTCATTCTTTAGGCAGCCGTAAAAAACTGACCCATCTCATAAACTTGTATTTGAGTATTGAATGAATGATTTTACCCGAAGCTGTCGGTTTGTAGCGAAAAGTCTTACAGTTTAGTATACTAAACATTTTTAAGACTTTTTCAATTTTTTGTGTTTGTTGCTCTTTTCGTCAACTTATAACTTATTCTCATCATTAAGAGGTCCCGTATAGTTCTTTGTACTTTAAAAATTAACATGTTTACTGTTATCATGACGCAACTTATGTTTTGTTTGGTGGACAATATGCGTTTTCATAAAGTTATTTGAGTGATGCATTTGTGTTTCTTTTTTTCTTCCGTCAGTAAAATCGAGTAAAAACGGTTCCCAATGATTTTCCAATATGGTTCGATTGAACTTATTTGTTCATTCAGCAGATTTTTAGCTGAATTAGCATATATATATGTATATATATATATATATATATATATATATATATATATATATATATATATATATATATATAAATTGAAATAAAAGGCATAGTATTCATATAAGAGCTAATGATTTTATTGGCTTGACTAATTTAAGTTTTCGCAATGTTTGTAATTTGTTGTTCGTAATTTTTTGAGTTTTTCTACATCTCTAGTCCATTCCTATATATCTGCGTTTAATGTTTGTAAGAAATTTAGTCGTTCGGCTTCGTGATGTTCAAAAACCCGTTAAGAACAATCGTGGATCACGAAGAATATTTGCTCGCTTCCGAAGAAGAATGCAAAGAGAGTCCTCAAGCTTCAGTAGCTGTTGATACATGGTCTTGAGCTTGCTTGATTTATCGTTGTTTCTGATTAGCTTCTGGCCCTCCCGAGTTTTTCTTCGAGTTGTTTTTGGCAGTTGCTAATCTGTCTATGCAAAATGTCTTGACTCTGTGACGGAGTCACTTCGTCTGTTCTTTGGGACTGCAGCTTGAATCTCTGAATTCCTAATTTAAGATTTCCGTATTGAAAATCGCGGAATTCTTAAGATTTCCGAATTGAAAATCGCGGAACTATTAATATAAGATTTCCGTATTGAAAATTGCGGAATTCTTAAGATTTCCGTACTTTTGGTTGTTTAATTTGATTAAGCCTTGCTATTCGACATCTATGCACTTTGCCTAATTGGCTTTGCGTGTTGAACTACCTGTTGGGTTTTGTTTTTTTTATGCCTTTGGCACTTCACTTGTTGAGTTGGACAGCAGTTTGTATATCACTGTCCAGGTCGGCGGACCAAATGTAACCGCTGCTCTCCTTGTGCTTCACAAAGAAAGTTTTACACCGCTCAGTTGGTTCTGAGTGGTTATAAAATCTATCCGGATATTTCGTTTATTCAGTTAGCTTTTCTAACTGCATTTCCGCTCTGCTGGACTTACGTTGCATTAACTAATTTAACTGTTTTAATTTTGGATTTTTTTTCTCAATTGAACTGGGTCCGCAGATCACACAATAACGGATCTCTATATGTTTACCAGTTCAACCGTGTTGATGGAACAAATCTAAGGCAAAATATATGCCTGAGAAGTGTTATGAAATATTGGTTTCTAAATAATCCTAGTTTTGTGTGTTGCAATTTTTGCAGAGTACTCACGAGTTGATGACTGGAAATCAGGACACAGCAAATTGATTTCACTGTTCGAGACGTTTTCGATACAAGACGCAATATTAGATAGAATATTGCTCAAGACAAATTTTAGTTTCAAGACACGGTAACAATTTAACAAATATACTGCTCAAGGGTTTCAAACCAACATTATGTTTCAAACCAACATAATCGTGTGGAACTGAAGACATTCATGAGATCAGAAAAACCCAACAAATTTTTGCCACCACACAAAAAATTATCTCATTGGAGTTTGAGAAATTGTTCCGCGAAAATGTACCGAAAAGAGAAATTTCAATCAATTCAAAATGTTGCCTTACGTAAAGCCACCAAAAAAACAAATATGCAAACACATATCATATGAAATACAGTCAACAATAATGCATAGACAACAAAATTTGCCTTAGAGTTGGGGATAATTTATCTGTTGCATCGTCGACAAATTGATTGTTCAAGAACTCTCACATTTCGTAATTCCAGCAAACCAGAGTTAGAAAAATCAAGGCAAATACAACTCCTTATTGATATACCGACAGCCCCAGCAGGTCCCCAAAAACAGACACGTGCAAACTCATAATAGTTTCAATCTACCACTTCGTCGATGAGACTGCTTTTATACACCAAGATTTTATTGTTTCAAGGGCAAAACACAAGAAAAAATCAGAAAAGTAAAACAGTAAAATTACTAAGCATAACACTAAAGGGAATTCAAACCAATTATTTCAGCTCCCAGGCGCGGCCTACCCTACAACAAATATACGAACGCAACTTTAGTAATAAATATAAGTATGCTCAACAATCGACCGAAATTACTGTAGGCACTGTGACACTAAGGGATTAGCAGCTATATGAACTATGTATGTGAGCGTAAGCAAGCATCGAGGAGAGAAACTGCAAACGTTAACTTCAAAAAAAATTTCATTCATAGATTATCAAAAAACATTTTGAACATTATTATTATCTATGGATGAGATAACCAGTACATTTATTGTTTTAGATATGATAACCAGTCATTGTTGTTAACAAAAATAATATGAATTTTGCAAATAAGCATTACTACTGTTGTCTAAATTGAACACAATTGTTCTTTGTTGAAGGGGAAATGTGGTTCGTGATTACCTTATATATTTTTTAAAACACATTCGCTCCGCAGTTACACATTTTTAGTTCAAAATGTACCTATCCTTCATACTAATTATTGCTCTATTATTTAAATTTTTTGTTCCGACCCCACTTGTGGGGGGAGGAACTATACACTCAAATGGGTTTTTTTTTGTTCAGACAATTTTGGCCGATCGATATATTCATTGTAGAGAAATGTGAGTGGTAGCATTAAAAAACTCGTCCAGAGTAAAATTGGAATCTAAATTTTTTTTTTGAATTTCGTTTTTTTCGAGGAGTTATCGATGATTGAAATTTTGTGTGAACAACAGGATATTTGGCATGATTTTATTCACTTTTATTACAATTTTTCTTCAAATTAAGATCTTTTTATAAAGATATTAATTCAAAATTCCATTTCAAGACACAAAATGAATCAAATTTGAGTTCCTAATAGACGAACGAAAGGCGATAGAAAGACTAGTTCTGGTCTCATTGGGAAGTGTACTAAAAAAACCGATTTCTATTTGAGAGCTCTTTTTTTTAGAAATTTTAATATATTTTTTTGTTCTCTCAAGTCACCTAGAGGCTAGTCACTTTTCATATCAAGATTCCGTTTTTGACAACCTGATATAGAGTCTAATGAAGCCCAATGAACAAAAATTCGTTTTCAGGGAACCAATCGTCTTTTTTTTGGTTTCGAGTTTTCGTAATTCTTAATGAAATGTTGGTTTTCTTTTTGAGGTTTTACTAAATTTTTGGAGTGCTCTGGCTTGGACTCATTGATAAAAAGTGCAATGGTTTTCTGAAAGAGCAATAAGTGAACCTATCTAGAGCTTTGAGTGGACAGCTAATGACTGCTAAGACTTTAAAACCGATTTTTCGAGAATTTGTTTATTAACATTAACTGATCATAATTCTGTTTTCGTGAAATGTAAGTCAGTCTCCTTAATGACAGGACCCCCTTCCTTTCTACTGCAACCAAAATTAATCTGACTAAAAGTTTTATCCTCTAACTATTTGTTATATGACTCCAATGCCACAAGATTTCAAATTTAAAAAAAAATTTTTGGATATTTTTCTAATGTTCGTTCCTCTTGAAATCTTATGCATTATCCCGATATTGATGTATCCCATTGGCTAAGGTAAAACTTTCATTTGGTCATGGTTAAAGTTTTCAGAGAAACGCTCATGGTTTAAATGGCTTCGACAATTTTTTCTCGCACTATTCTGCTGAATTTTTGGTTTTTGCCTGCATTTGTTGTTGTTTCCATAGTCATAAGACTTATTGTGATGTCTCATTGATAACCTATGTTTGACAAATATTGTTGTCCTCAAATCAAGTGATAACTGAGCGTATTTATTGACTTCCGTTGAAAGCTTTTGAATTTAATGGCTGTTGAGACTTTAAAAAAGATTTTTCGATAACTTTAAGTAACATCAACCGATCTTTAGCATATTTTCGTGAACTGTATATCAGTCTCAGTAATTACCGAATCGCCTTCCTTTCTATTTGAACCTAAATAATTAAGTTAACCGTCTTATATTCCAGCTATTGTTATTTTTATATGTTATAGTTTCGATGCACGAGTTTTCATAATTTTTTAAAAAAATTTTTGGATATCTTTTTTGTAATTTTAGTTGCTTTTGGAATTCTAACCCATTATCCTAATATTGATAGTTGCATTGGTTTAGAGAGGACTTTCATTGGATCATACATAAAGTTTTCACAGAAAAGCTTATGGTTTAAATGGCTTCGACTCTTTCTTCTCACACTTTTCTGCATAATTTTTGGATTTTTGCCTGCATTTGTTGTTGTTGTTTTCATAGTCAATGACTTATCATGAAGTTTTATTAATGGATTGCGATTGACAAACATCTTTGTCTTCTCATCGAGGCGTAACCTGGCGTATTTATTAGCTTCCTTAGAGAGCTATTGAATTTAATGGCGTTGAGACTACGGGTTTTCTCTAAACTTTCGTGGTTTTAATGTATTTGTTCATGTATGTTGATTTATTGGAGTCAAATTGTTAAAAAAAAACAATCTCATTGACATTACACAATTAAATAAAGGAAGAAAAGTTTTTACTGA
>NW_027450901.1:0-30371 GCF_964194025.1 Convolutriloba macropyga
GGAATCCCCAGAGAGGGCCCTCATTAGGTCGAAGGAATTGGTAGATCTTCTCCATCTAGGTGGGTTCAAGCTTACTAAGTTTGTAAGCAATGTACCAGATCTGGCTGACCGAATTGATGGGTCTGCTCAATCCACTGAACCGAAGGTCATCGTTTCATCAAAGGAGGAATCAATGCACGTGCTTGGGCTTAAGTGGGATCACAACAACGATACTCTGGTTGTGAGTAGGGGCACTAACAGCACCATCACGAAACGTTTAACACAGCGCTTGGTCTTAAGTCTTGTGTCAAAGGTCTACGACCCAATTGGTCTTGTCGCACCTTTCACTGTTGGTGCTCGGTTAATCTTGAAAGACATTTGGCGTGTCAATGGACAAAGTTGGGATGACGAGTTACCTAAGGACACAGTTGACAGATTCCTTGCCTGGTGTATTGAACTGCCGCGGTTAGCTGAGATCACTATACCGAGAAGTTACTTTTCAGGACCATTCCAACATCTTGAACTCCACATGTTTGGTGATAGCTCGCAAGACGTATTCAGTGCAGTAGGTTTTCTTAGGGCTCAAGTAACTTGCCCCTCCAGGGAGATTATAACAGAGCTGGCGTTTGTCTTGGGCAAGGCCCGTGTTGCACCTATGAAGGTAATGACAGTTCCTAAGTTGGAATTACAAGCCGCTCTCCTCGCTGCTCGTTTAAAAAGGGAAATCTGGAGCATTAACGGTTACTGTGGACAAAGTCTTTATGTGGACAGATAGTACAATCGTCTTGCAGTGGATAAACTCAACAAACAAACACCCCATCTTCATTGCAAATCGGGTTAGTGAAATCCTGGAGAACACCAGCGTTGACCAGTGGAACCACGTCGCCACTTGTGATGCTGGCACGCGTGGCATGTCTGCTGAAGTTTTGCAATCAAGTAGCTGGGTGAGGGGTCCTGACTTCTTGAGAACTAAGCAATTCCCTTTTGTACCAAATACTGACGTCGTTGACAACATCAAGCTCGGCGTTGTAACTAAGGAACAAGATGATGACTCCATCTCATCTCTAGCCGCATCCGTAACCAAGCCCCCTAAGGAACAAAGCATCAATTTAATTCCGTTTGATAAGTTCAGTTCTTATCAAAAATTACTTCGTGTCACCGCATATGTGCTCCGTCTTTTACCATCTCATGAAAGTTACCGTACCGTAGACGGCAGCATAGCCGATCCTGTTGAGCTTGACGAAGCCGAGCGTCATCTCCAGTACTTGGTTCAGGAAGAGTCCTTTAGTACTGAAAGAAAGGATCTTCTTGACAACAAATCTGTCAAGAAGAGCAGCCGCATTGCTCAGTTTACTCCGTTTATTGGGCCTCATGGTCTCATCCGTTCTTCTGGTCGACTCCGACGGCTAGTGGAAATTGACTTCGACACTAAGCATCCTATCGTGCTAGATGCGCGTCATACTTTTGTTAAACTGTTTCTGCGGCATACTCATTTGAAGAACCATCATCAGGGCATTGATTACTTAAGTTCAAAGGTACAGGAACGTTATGCCATCCTAAAACTACGTTCCACACTGCGTTCCATCAAATCAAACTGCGTCTTGTGTAGAAAGTTCCGTTCAGCAACCATTCAACCTATCATGGCAGACCTCCCAAAGGAGAGGCTCGCATACCAGTCTCCTCCCTTTACCAACACCGGGGCTGATTACTTCGGCCCATTCTACGTCACAGTTCGTCGGACTACCGAGAAGAGGTGGGGATTTCTCTTCACTTGTCTCACTACTCGTGCTGTCCATGTTGAAGTTGTCCCGTCCATGGACACTAGTTCTTGTGTAATGGGAGTGGAGCGGTTCGTCTCCCGTCGGGGTACTCCTGCTATGATTTGGTCGGATAATGGTACGAACTTCATTGGAGCGGAGAAAGAGCTCCGTGAATGTGTGGAAAAATGGAATACGCTTAACATTGCCACCGAACTTGCACATAAGGGCATTAAGTGGAGGTTCAATCCACCCAGTGCGCCACACCAAGGTGGCATCTGGGAGAGGTTAGTTCGGAGTTTTAAAAGAGTACTGTACACTATCCTCGGTACGCGTCGCCTCACAGATGAGGTGTTGAACACTACTTTTTGTCTCGTCGAATACGCACTAAACTCACGTCCCTTAACGCCCGTAAGCGCCGACCCGTCCGACCTATGCGCTATAACACCTAATCATTTTCTACTCTGTAACCAAGCAACCAGAATTCCGTCTATCGTTGGCGTCGACGAGTTCGATCATCGTAAGCGATACGCCCGTGCACAGTCATACGCCAATGCAATTTGGGCACGTTGGCTCAAGGAGTATGTACCTGCGTTGAACCGTAGATCTAAGTGGCAGACGCCTGCCGAGCAGCACCTCAAGGTCGGTGATTTAGTTTGGATCGTTGAAGAAAGCAACCCTAGGGGTTACTATCCAACCGCTCGGATTGAGGAACTTCGGTACGGTTCCGACAGCGTCGCCCGCTCCGCCGTCTTACGCACGTCATCCGGATCGCTCGTCCGCCCACTCGTTAAGCTTGTACCGATCCTCCCAACATTTTCTTCCGGGCCGGAGGATGTTACCGCGTAAATGAACAATGCGCTATTTAAATAAAGCAGCGAGAAAACTATGACGTAATCTCTTAACCATGTAAGCCTTACAAAAAGATTAAATGCACACAAAATACGTTCTATTTGGCATAGAAAGCTCGGAAAAAGTTCGTTAAACATAATTTTCGTTGAGCCTACTAATATACTGAATCGATTGCGCTCTTTTTAGGCTTAATATTTTTATGTTTCGAAAACGTATCGGTGACCAATCTGAGTCGAAAATCGACTCTGACAAAATACCTGCTAAAAAAGATCGAGCTAGATTTGCCGGGCCATTGAGAGGGGCTTTTTGGCCTTAATGCGTTATCAAATACAGTTGCCTAGTTGACTTATCGTGTAGCTTATTGAATTGAACGTATATCTTTGAACGAAAGAGTGTTTTCCGTCACATTTAACCAAAAAGCTACGTCCAGCAAAATTTGTGCACTTTAAGTGTCTCTAGCGAAGGAATTGTTTGAATTGTTCGGAGAAATGAAACGAGATTTCTTGGCAACATTTTGATTTTTCACAAGAAATCACTCATCTTGTGGGGTACAAACATCAGATGAGCGGACACTGTTTTTATGTGATCAAACAAGCTAAAGGGCCGAGTTCGCTTGGAATCGTTGAAAATTTGCAATTAAATGCTTTTTCAAAACCCTATTTTTCAACAAGATGAGGCTTCTGAGCATAAAGCAATAATTGTCAACAAACTCTTCACAGAAGAGGAGCGGGAGGTACTGAAATGGTGCACAAATAGTTCAGATCTGAATGCAATTGAAAACTTTTGGGCAACTGTGATGAAAAAATTACAAAAACCGAAAAAATTACAAAAACCGAAAAAATTTAGGACAAAATGGAAGAAATATGGTCAAAACATTGACTCAGATGTCCTTATTAAATTGTCTGAAAACTTCATAATCTGTCTACCATACAGTAGAAAAACTGATAGCGTAACTTCCCGTTATTAGAGAACTGATTTGAACTCAAAATGTTGCATTAATTGTTGTTTGTGCAGCTTTTTAAAAATTTTCTTGCTTTTTGGTACTATAGTGTTTGAGAATATCAATACGTAGATATAAACGGTATTGATATCTCGGTACCAATACGTAGCTCTTTAGTACTATAGTGTTTGAGATTACCAATGGCCGATGCGTGCTATTTGTTTATACGATCAAATATCATAATAAGTTTTTTACTCTTTCCATTTTAAGTTGAAGTTAAGCCATGGGTAAATTGACAATTGTTTATATTTAAAAAAAACGGAGAGACGCTACTATAGAAAATGCTTTAAAAATAAACAGCTTTGATGTTTTGTCCCTCTGGTATGTCATTAGCGTCCAAAAATAACAATACATTTTCTGATTAAAAATCTAATGGATAGTTTACCTCTATTCGGTTAAGGAAAAAACTTTCATTTCATTTGCAAATATTTGTTTGTTGACACATGGTTCAATTAAAACTAATTCAATGAAATTTTGGTCGTTTTCAATTTATTTGTTGTTGTGTTCAAAATCATAGGAATTATTGTGGTGTCTTGTTGATAACATGTTGATGACAAACATCCATGCCTTTCCAACATGGCAAAAAGTAAAGTACTTTTTTTACTTCCGTTGAAAGCTCTTGAATTTAATGGCTGTTAAGACTTTAAAAATAATTTTAAAGAATTTTTTTGGACATTATCCAATCTTAAATCAATTTTCGTGAACTGTAGGTCAATCTCAGTAATAACAGGACCTCCATACTTCCTTTTGCAACTGAAAAAAATCTGGCTAGTTGTTTTATCTTCTAACTATTGGTTTTATGACTTTGCTGCCACCAGTTTTCATAATTTTTTCTTAACTTTTTGATATATTTTTTTAAAAATTTTGTTTCACTTTGTTTCAATTTTGTTTCAATTTTGTTTTTTTTTTAATTTTGTTTCATTTTGTTTGAAATTTTATCACTTTATCCTAATATTGATAGTTCTCAGTGGCTTAGAGAAGGCGTTCAATAGGTCATAGTTAATGTTTTCAGAGAAAAATATATGGCTCGAGTGGCTTCTTCACTTTCTTGCTCTTTTCTACTGAAATTTGGGCTTTTGCCTGCTTTTGTTGTTGTTTTCATAATCATAAGACCTATTGTGATGTCCTACTGATGACATATGGACGACAAATATCCTTACTTCCTTATTTTCCGTATTTATTTTCCGTATTTATTGACTTCCGTTGAGAGCTATAGAATTTAATGGCTGTTAAGACATTTAAAAAATGATTTTTGAACAATAACCATTATCAAACTTATTTTCATGAACTGTATGTCAGTCTCAGTATTGACAGGACCCCCTTCTTTTTAATTGAAATTTAAAAAATCTTGTAAGCTGTTTTATCTGCTAACTAAAGGTTTTATTTTTTGGAACCTCGAGTTTTCATAATTTCAAAAAAAATTCGGACTTTTTTTTCCAATTTTGGTTCCTTTTGAAATCTTATGTCGTTATCCTAGTATTGATAGTTCCCATTGGCTTATGAAATCATTGAATGGATCATAGCCAAAGTTGTCAGAGAAATGTTTATGGTTTAAATGGCTTCGAATCTTTTTTCTCGCACTTTTCTTCTGAATTTTTGGTTTTTGCTTGTTTTCATGGTTGTTATTTTCATAATCATAAGACTTATTGGGATGTTCTTTTGATGATTTTTGATTGAAAAATATCCTTGTCTTCCCACTGAGTTGAGGCATAACTTAGCTGATTTTTATCTTCCGTTGAAAGCTATTGAATTTAACGTTGTTGATATAACGGGTTTTCTCAAAAATTTCGTGTTTTTTCTTATATTTGTTCATGCTTGTTTTTTTTTGAATTCATATAGTTAAAAAATGAAGAACTTCATTGCTGCGAAATTTTGTTCAAAACTTTGAACCAAAAACTATTTTTTTTAGTGGCTTCGACACTTTTCTCGCTCAAATTTTTTTGAATTTGCTGTTTTTGCCATTTATTTCTTCATGTGGTCGTAAATTGCTGATTGATCTCATAGGCTTCTAACTGAGGATTGAATGAATTTTGTTGCTCAATGCACTCAGTTTATAGCGAATAGTGTTAAAGCTTAGGATATTGTTCGTTTTCAAAAATTTTTATACTTTTCAGGTTATTTTTCTATTCGTCAGCTTGTAATTTATTCTCATCGTTGAGAAGTTCCATCCAATTTCTTTTAAATCAAAATGTATTTTTTCATTGGTTTCATGTCGTAACTCAAAAATGTTTTGTTTGTTGGACAGTATGCGTTTTCATAAAATTTTGTGAGTGGTCAAAATGTGTAATTCTTTTTCTCTTCTTTCAGCACATTCGCTGACAAGTTTTTGTTTTTGCTTATTTTGATTTTCGTTTTCTCTCTTAGTCCTTTTTTTGGCAGATCTTCTGAGCACTGTAATGAGGCATGGTTATTATGTAATTCAATTAGTACTTCGGTTTTCTAACGATTTTTAACTCAAACATCTGTTTTTAATTATCTCATCATTAAGTTGACAACTAAGTCAAAAATGTAGATGATCTCGGGTCGGAATATTGCAAACGCACATTAGCGAGCATCCTTGTTGGCATGTAAATGCACAAACTTCCCTCAGATTAAAATGAGGTTTAAATAACTGGTTTGTAATCGAGCTAGATAACGTCTAAAATTCGAATGACAGGAAAACGGTAAAAGAACATTCTTTAATCAAGATTACAATACAAATTTTTCAACGATAAGTTCTTATTCAATCACACATAACAATCCTCAGTTCGTTCGTACACATAAGATATCTAAAGTAACACTGGCGGCAAAAAGGCTAGACAGGACTTGTTAGCCTTTTGTGAGCCAATAAAGGTCAATTCAGCTAATGTGTGCCTTAATTTGGCCTTGCTTTGGCCTTAAAAGTAAACCATGCAATGCGTTTTGGTAGTATAATAATTTTATATCGAAGTCATCTTAGTCTAAATTGGGCTAGTTTAGCTTGAAACCGCCCTCAAACGGTTCGTTGCTCAAGGCACATGTATTAGAATACGGATTTTGCTTCGTAAGGTTCGACATTTTTGGGGCTCAAACCACCGGTCTTTAGATTGAGAGTACAATACTATACTAACCGCGCTATGGTTACTTGTTTAGTTACGCATAAAATTTGAATTTATACTCGTTCACATTTCTTGCTTACATTTCTTGCTCGCTTACATTTGTGATCACAACATCCCCCGCCCCAAAAGTGGTGTGGCAAAAATTGGAATTAATTTAACAACGGGTCTGACATAGTTACCGGACTTAGTCCATATTTCGGCGGAACGGGCAAAGCCGTCATCACCAAAGCGAAGTTTTTCGATACGTCCTAGAGGAAAATGGCCTCGGGGAGATGAGTCTTCGGTGAGCCATACCAGATCTCTTGTTTTTAGCTAATCTGAGGCGGATTTTGACCCTTTACTGCGGCAATTCAGAGCCGGTACGTACTCATCCATTCATCGTTTCCAAATTGAGTCGGCATATGATTGGGCCCGGAGGTACCGCTTTCTGTGATCAAAGTTTTCACTTTCAACTAATGAAGGCAGCAGGACGGAACCCGAGAAGGAAATGATTTGGAGTAATTGCGTCAATTTCTGATGGATTATTGCTTACAGAAGTGAGCGGCCGGTTGTTGAGTGTCATTTCAACTAGACAGAATGTTGTTTGCAGCCATTCTTCAGTCAACCGGCGGTTACCGAGAACAGTGTAGAATGTCCGTTTGACACGCGGTACCATGCGTTCCCATGAACCACCATGATGAGGGGAAGATGGAGGGTTAAAAAGCCACTTAATACCTTTCTGTGATATTTTCCTTGCAATCGTTTGCTGGTTTAAGGCTTTAAAACAAGCTGACAACACTTTCTCTGCACCAGGAAATTTTGTTCCCTTGTCTGACCATAGAACTTGCGGTGTCCGTCTTTGTGCGATGAATCTTTCTATCCCCATAATTCAAGAGCTGGAAACCATAGAATTTACGAATTCAATATGGAGTGCTCAAGTTGTAAGGCACGTGAAAAGGAACCCCCAGCGCTTATCAGTTAAACGCTTGACGGCGACATAGAACGGTCCGAAGTAGTCTATCCCTGAGATGGAGAAACGGGGATTACCATAGGACAGACACTCGACTGGTAGATCCGCCATCATTGGCTTTACTGTGTCTGCACTACGCTGCCGACATAAGATACAATTGTGCTTGATTGACCTCAAAGCGGGACGAAGCCTGATGATAGCAAAACGGCGCTGGATGAAAGCTCGTAAGAATTCAGCACCTTCGTGGTGGTGTTCCTTCAAAAGAAACCATTTTACTGCAGGATGGCGGCTATCTAAAATAATGGGGTGTTTGAGGTCATAGTCCGCCTCGACTAATCGTTTCAATCGGCTGGTTGATCTAATCAAGGCATTTGGGCCAATGAAGGGCGAAAATGGTGCAATACGACTCTTCTTGTTAATTTGTTTACAATCAAAAAGAAGTTTTTTGTTCAACTGGAGAAACTGAAGCTTAGCCTCAGCTACTCGAAATTCATCAGGATTGCAAATAATGCGGTCTTGTGTACGATATGAATCATGTTTAGGGAGTATACGGTGATAGGCTGTAATTCGAAGTAGCTTGCTTAAAGAACTGTACCTATCGAAGTCAAATATTTTTTCAGGTTGCATTGTAATGACGGCAAACGCCACCTCTGGCTCAGTAACGTCCTTTTGTGAGTTGTACGAGGATGGTTTTGTTTGAAGGCTATCTCTAATGCTTGTGCTGGGTTGAAAAGGGAAGTGAGAAGTCAACAAAAAGCTTGGCCCTGTTAACCAACTGCTTGTTTGTAAGTTTTCAGCTGACATGCCTCTAGTTCCAGCGTCTTCTGGGTTGTCTGCAGTTGACACATGGAACCATTGATCAACTGTTGTTGACTCTAGAGTTTCAGAAATTCTGTTAGCAACAAATATAGATTGCTTGTCAAGTGAACCCAGCCACTGTAGGACAGTGGTGCTATCAGTCCACATAAAGACTCTGCTCGAAGGAATTGTTAGGGCTTTAGTCATGTCAACTTTCAACCGTGTCGCCAGGAGGGCGGCCTGTAGTTCTAGTTTAGGAACTGTTCAGGGGGAGAACTAGTTTAGGAACTGTTCTAGTTTAGAAACACTTCAGGGGGCATCCCTCGCTTTTCCCAGAACAAAAGCAATTTCGGTACGTTCTTGACTTTCTGATTTTATTTCGGCCCTGAGAAAGGCAACTCAACTAAAGACATCTTGAGAGCTGTCTCCGAAAACATTAAGCTCCAACTGATCGAAAGCTCCTGAGAAGAATTTTCTCAGGATAGTTAGGTTGCATAATTTAGGCAGATCTGAACTCCAGATTTTGAACCTATTCATTATTTCGATGGGCAGGGTGTTATTCCAGTTTTGGCCACTCAGTCTCCAAATGTCCTTCAACAACAGTCGAGCAGTAACCGTCAATGGCGCGACCAACCCAATGGGGTCGAAGACTTTTGCTACTAGGCGGAGGACTAAGCGTTGCGTGACTTTGTTGCTTTCGCCGCACTTCGTGCCTTGACTAACGACTAAGGTATCCTTTCGATGGTCCCATTTTAGACCCAGAACATGTGAAGAAGCTTCTTCATCAGAAACTTGGATAATTTTGGGTTGGCAAAAATGATCATTGTTTTCAATTTCATCGAGTAAGTGTGGTGTGTTGCTTATAAATTTTGTTAGCTTGAATATTCCTAACTTCAATAACTCAACTAAATTTTTGGCTCTACTTAGTGCTTCGTGTGATGTTTCTAGAGAATCCAAATAGTCGTCCATATAGAACTTATCTAATACAGCTTGCGCAGCATTGGGGAACTTACGAATATTGTCTTTTGCTGTTTTCTGAAGGGCAAAGTTCGCGCAAGTTGGCGAATACTTCGCTCCGAATATGTGTCGGCTGTATTGGTATACCATCACTTCTGATGATGGGTCCTCCCACCAGCGCCACAAAAATCTGAGGCAGGGCTGATCGGCGAGTGGGACGCCCACTTGAAGGAACATACCTTCGATATCGGCGGAGATGGCATACTTATGCTGCCTAAAACAGATGAGAGTATAAATGAGACGCTGGAGTAGGTCAGGGCCTGTCAGTAACGATCTATTTAGGGAAGTTCCGTTGAATTTTGCGGCAGCGTTTAATACCCTTCTATTTTTTCCAGGTTGTTTGGATTTATTACAGGGTGGTGTGGCAAGTACCAATCACGGTTGGATCGTTGACTGGGATCTTTTGGGTTTTCTACTCGAAGAACGTAGCCCTTCTCGACATTATCATTTAGGTTATTTGAACATTTAGACCGAAGTTCTTCTTCCTTAGAAAGCCTTTTCTCGAGGGACTTTAGCTGCACGAGCGCTGAGTAATAGTTGTTTGGTAAGTCGAGGTCGTCAATAGCGCAAAGCAGTCCAACTTGATATCTTTGCCCATCGTGCGTCGTGGTGTTCGCTAAGATTTCGACTGCTCTGCGGTCTGCTGATGACCTTGGATCGACTTCTTTCATTGAACCGTAAGACTCCAATTCGTACCAGGTTCTTAACTGTTCTACTAAATCTTTTTCTGGCTCAGTAATAGCTTTGAAGCAGGACGAAACGAAATTAGAGCTTGAAGACAGTGAACCACTCAACACCCATCCTATAGGTAGACGGACGGCTACGGGGGCGCATTTTGATTCACTTTCAAAATACTCAATCGGGCGTATGGCGTTGTACACGTCCTGGCCCAGAATCGTTTCGATATTCTAATAGCTATACCGAACGGGATCCAGAACTCTCAAGTACGGGTAGGTTTCTTGCAAATGGGGAACGTCCACTATATCAGAACCAATGTTTAAGTTCTCCCTAATATATGGACGAACCTGGAAACTTTCACAAGCAAGTGTTTTCTGTTTTAGGTTTTACGGTAACATCAGTCACAAGTGTGTCAATTGTTTGCTGAGTGTTTATCCCGCAAACCGTTAATCTGAGGCATTTTACCTTTAAGCTTAAGACGTTCAGCTGCAGCACTCGAAATCCATGAACGACTACAAGTGGGATCACATAGCGCAGAAATTTTTGTTTTCTCATCAGTGGGGCTAATTAATTCAACCTGTTTCACTTGCAGAAGACCATTTACGTCTGATACTGAGGAAAAAGAGGACGAGCTACTCTGAGTTGGTAGTTTATTCTTACCACCAACTGTTACTGACAAGAACGACTGTGTAGATGGAGCATTGTTAGCTTTATTTCCTTTCTTAAGATTGTTTCTAGGGAAGATACGATCAGCTCCGTGTAGCAATGAATTGTGTGAACTAGTGCAACCAGAAAGATTACATTTTTTGGGGATGGGGCAATTTCTAAAGTGATGTGATCCTTTCAAGCAAGAGTAGCAGAGCCTATTCTCAGCGACAATTCTAGTTCTTTGTGTTGGGTATTCGCTTGTAAATTTTTGACATCGCCACAAAGGATGGTTAGCTTTACAATGAGGGCAAGGTTCATCCTTAATTGGTCTTGGAGTTTGGGTTTTCGTTTTTGCGTCAGTTATTTTTGAACTAGATGCAAAAACATTTGATGTAGTTTTTGTTTTTGACGAGAAAGGCGGCTCTTCAAGGTTTCGTTTTAAACTTGGCTGTTTTCATGCGGTCATGAGTGTCAGATTTTGTCTGCAGCCATTTATTGAAATTCAGCAACGTTGGACGGCCCCATTGGTTCCTCACAATGTGTGAGCACCAAGATTCTTTAAGATTTGGCAGCAGCTTCTCCACGGCTTGATTTACTATAAACGAACTCTGAAGATCGGCATCATACGATAATTAACGAAACACGCCAACCAGACTACCGACGCATAGGCAACAATGTTTTCGAAGTTAGGCATCTTTAGTGGGGGTAGTTTTTCAGCTTATCCAGATGAGCACCAACAATGGCATGTGGTAGGACGAATTTTCCTTCCAACACTTTCATTGCGTCATTGTATAGAGCTCCTGAATACGCGAACTGTTCTATGGACTTCTTCGCTTTTCCAGTTAAAAGTCCTTTCAGATAGGTCAACTTGGCAACATCTGAGATATTTTGGGAATCTAGTGCACTTCTAAACTGTCCTATCCATTCGTGCCTAAAAAGTGGGTCTCCATTGTAATTGGCAAGGTTCCATTTAGGCAAAAGATTCAGATGACTAGAAGTTATCGCGTCAGTAAAATCTTTCACATTGAATGACTGATTTGTGTGAGGTATTTGTGCTGCGGGGAGAGGCGTTAAAGCATTTGACGGGTATATGGGCATCGTTGGTTGATGGGAAAGCGGCGTTGGAGCTGCATGTTTTTGCAAAGGTGCTGACACTGGTTTATTTGGCTGATTTACCACGGTAGCTGTTGAGATGGGGTTTTGATGATAAAAAGTTGTACCACCACTCGAAAACGATACCACAGGTTGGCTCATTTTTCAGTTTGCAATTTGTTGTGCATCCACTTGAGAAACTGACTGGGCTACAGTATCTAAAGTTGGCATTTGCCAAAGCGTTATATTTGGTAAGAGGGAGCTTGCTATTGGATAATAATTTTGACGATGTTTCGGAATTGGGTTATGTCTACTCTGAACGTGTGCATTTTGCTTCTGAGTATTGAACGGTTGGTTTAAGACCACATTTGTGTTGCTTGTATTAGCAACGACGTTTTGATTGTTTGTGCTCTGATTCACAAAAATTGGGATGTTTGTGCATGGACTTAGCATTATATTGTTGTTTAAGTTCGCTGCTTGGGTCTGTTGTTGCTCAGAGTTATTGACATCATTTGACGTCAGATTCAACGCTCCAGCCTGGGCAGAAAGATGGTAAGGTCTAACGGCATTGTCCGATAAATTAACAGCCACTTGAATGTTCTGACTGTCTGATTGCATATTTTCCTCAGGTTGCTGCGCGTCATTATTTCCCAAAGAAAGGAAGTACGATACCCCTCTGGGTGTTCGGACGAAGCTACTATTAGTGTTAGCCAATTGTGAATGATCGTGGAAACCTCCTAATGAGGCTGCGGGACTAAAGTAATGTCTGTTAGGGATGAACCTATCTGCACCTCATTATGTTGCAAACTTTCAACTGGTACATGATCTCTTGATCTACCAAGGAGTGGATTGATCTCCATCTGTGGAATACCAATTCTTGGATTAGCAGCTCCTAAATTTTGTGGTTCCTCTGAAGGCATTGTTTCAATCGCGGCAAGCAATGTTTTATTGGGGTTGGTATTGTTTGCCCACTCAGTTACACGCTCAACAATATCGATATGGTTTGACGTCAGTTGCTCTTCAAATTCGTTACCCAGGCTTTCATCCGAGGACTACATCACCTAGAGCTCGTCCATTTTGGCTTCAAAAAGCCTTTTTCTGTTTTCTGCGCTGATTGTGCTCAGCTCTAGTTGATGCTTTTGTTGAGCCAGTTTTGACTTATTTTCGTTTTCTCTTTCTACCTCTTCTCGCTTGACTTTTGCTATTAGGCGTTTTTGACTTCATGCCATTGAATTCGTCTTTGTACCTCTACTCTACGCTTTCCCTTGAATTTTGCTGGTACTTTGGGGTTCTGTGAGTGACTCGATGTATTGGCGCGCCCTTATCACATACTTATCATGTGTTTCGCTTGCTTCCTTCAACCAGAGTCCCAGGTCCTCGGTGATTTGTGCTTTTTTAGGGTGTTGGGCGGCTAACTTTATTAACTGGTCATTTTTGGATATTGCGGTAAACAAAATGTCTTTGGCCTTGCCTACCATGGTTTCGACTCGTGCTTTTCGTGTAGCGCCTTCAATGGCTTTATCTATGCCTCTGTAAACTTCGTTTACGTTTAATTCGGCTTTAGATCTTGCTTCAATCAATTTTGTTACTTGGGTCAATCTTTAGAACTGCTTCAAAATTGAATTTCAATTAGAAAGAGCACTTATGCAATCAGCAAATTAAGGTTACAATATTAAATTACGGGAATACAATTACAGGGTTAATGGTTTATCAAAGCTATCAGGGACGTCAGCGATGCGTTTCATTTTGTGAGATAAAGTTTTAAGGTTAACGGGGAGGCCGACAAGCTCAGTTCAACAGCACCGCCACTAACAAGGAGGAATTCACTTCCGAGCCATAGCCTTGCATTTAAGCTAGCCACGGCTCGAGAGCAGAATCCTCCAAGAGGGCAGCAACCCTGTTACTCTTCGGACGCGTTTTCTTAATGAGACGATTAAGCTCGAAGCTATAGAACCTTTCAAATGTTAGGGACATGATCTCACAAGAGAAAGGTGGATGCAATTGTGTGTAGTCGTTAACAACTGCTCGGTCTTTCGCTTTGCGTTTTGAAAGCAAATATTTAAAGACGTGGACTACAACGAAATCTGTTTGTTTAAGTGCTGCAAAGATTATGGTAGCTCCTTGCCGGGGGCAGTAAACTAGAGCGCTTATTTTGTTCTTAACAAGATTAAGCTCCTAAATCAACTCTTGTGCGGATAATGGGTTATGATTGTTCTTGTGATGAGGTGTTAAACTTTTATTTATAGCGTCGTGCCAAGTAATAACTTGTCTGCGAGTGGGTACTTAACGCTTAATTTATACTGCACAGTTTTCCTCTGCTTCAAATCTTTGAAGCTCAAGCCAGGCTCGGCAAGGGAAGATTTTACGTGACGGGAGTACTGAGGTTAAAGCAATTTGCCTATTGTTCGACTGAGGGAGCAAGCACCAACAATAAAGAGCATTTGCATTTATTTTCATTGGTCATAAAGAGTTATTAATGATAACTTTGTTTTCGGTTAAGTGAACACTAGGAAAATTGTCCGCCTATTGAATACTCGAAAAAAATTTCGGCTAATTGAACACTCGAAAAATTTTCGGCTATTTGAACACTCGAAAAAATTTCGGCTAATTGAGCACCCAAGTTATTCGGCTAATTGAACACTGGAAAAATTTTCGGCTATTTGAGCACCCAAAGTTATTCGGCTAATTGAGCACTCAATGTTATTCGGCTAATTGGGCACCCAAGTTATTCGGCTAATTGAGCACTCAAAAAAGTTCGGCTAATTGAGCACCCAAAGATTCGGCTAATTGAGCACTCATTTTTTTCGATTACTTGGTTATAAGTTGGGGCTACGCCGCCAGTGTGGATATAAGTAGCAACAGTTTGAAATAGAGTTTACTTGTTTAGGATGTTGAAGACTAAAGTCTTGTCTTACAGTTTTTTCCTTACTTCCCTGTCCCAAATGAAACCTTCCGAACAGATGTCCAATCCACTGTGTGCCAGAAGACCAAAAACTGTCACGGACTTAGCCCCTTTTCGCCACAACACCAACAGCAGTCACTAACCCGGGCTCTGTGCACCAGAAGTACCAATAGTAGTCACTGACCCAGCCTCTCTGCGCCAGAACTTCCAATAGTAATCACTGACCCAGCCTCTGTGCACCAGAAGTACCAATAGTAGTCACTGACACAGCTTCTGTGCGCCAGAAGTTCCCACAGTCGTCGCTGAACCAGCCTCTGTGCGCCAGAAGGTCCAATAGTAGTCACTGGCCCAGCCTATGTGCACCAGAAGTACCAATCGTAGCCACTGACCCAGCCTCTGGGCATCAGAAGTTCCAATAGTCCAATAGTAGTCACTGACCCAGCCTCTGTGCACCAGAAGTACCAATCGTAGCCACTGACCCAGCCTCTGGGCATCAGAAGTTCCAATAGTCCAATAGTTGTCACTGAACCAGCCTCTGTGCCCCAGAAGTTCCAATTGTAGTCACTGACCGAGCCTCTGTGCGCCAGAAGTTCCAATAGTTGTTTTTGAACCAGCCTCTGTGCCCCAGAAGTTCCAATAGTAGTCACTAACCGAGCCTCTGTGCGCCAGAAGTTCCAATAGTTGTTACTGAACCAGCCCAGCCTCTGTGTACCAAAAGTACCAATAGTATCCACTGACCCAGCCTCTGTGAGCCAGAAGTTCCAATAGTTGTCACTGAACCAGCCTCTGTGTGCCAAAAGTACCAATAGTATTCACTGACCTAGTCTCTGTGCGCCAGAAGTTCCAATAGTTGTCACCGAACCAGCCTCTGTGTGACAGAAGTTCCAATATTTGTCACTGAACCAGCCTCTGTGCGCCGGAAGTTGACGTAAAGCGGACAATGTAATCCATCCTTAACCCGATTACTTTCACTCGGTGGACCAAAATATTCGTGCTAGATAACGTCTAAAACTCTAATGACAGGAAAACGGTAAAAGAACAACCTTTATTCAAGATAGCAATACGTAGTTTTCAACAATAAGCTCGTATTCAATCACACATAACAATCCTCAGTTCGTTCGTACACTTAAGATATCTAAAGTAACACTGGCGGCAAAAGGCTAGACAAGACCTGTTAGCCTTTTGTGAGCCAATAAAGGTCAATTCAGCTCATTTGTGATTTAATTTGGCCTTGCTTTGGCCTTAAAGTTAAACCATTCAATGCTTTTTGTTAGTCTAATAATTTTATATCTAAGACATCTTAGTCTAAATCGGGCGAGTTAAGCTTAAAACCGCCCTCAAACGGTTCGTTGCTCAAGGCACATGTATTAGAATACGGATTTTGCTTCGTAAGGTTCGACATTGTTTGGGCTCGAACCACCGGTCTTTAGATTGAGAGTACAGTACTATACTAACTGCGCTATGGTTACTTGTTTAGTTACGCATACAATTTGAATTTAAACTGTTTCACATTTCTCGCTTACATTTCTTGCTCGCTTACATTTGTGTTCACAACAGTTTGCAAATTAGCCTTAAAGTTTATCATGTCTCATTAGAAATTTGTTATATATTTTAGGTTTCAAGTAATTATGTTAAAAAATCTCGGTAGTTTATGATTTTGTCTAATTTAAACACATGTCCGTAACAAATAGCTACAAAAGATGGGTTTGCTAAGACATTTATTTACCCTGTAATGAAACTAATGAAACTATCTGTTCAGAGGTCATATCTGTGTGGGACCTCAAATCTGACTGCGTTACAAAAGAATGCTAATGACACAGCTCTGACAATTTGAAACAGCTGACAGAGGCATTTTAATTAGAATATAACTAGAATATAAACCAGATATTTATAGAGGAACCCCTATACATTCCTCATACAACAAACTGCCATTGAAGAAATTTCTAAAACAAACTGAGAAGCAACTTTCTGGATATCCTGTCACAACCTTTGGCTATGCCACACCTCGTCTCAAGGTGAACTCACCGACTTCCAAATTGTAATTGTAGCTTCTTCATGTAGCTCAATCTGTCTCTTAGCTAGTACTTGAAGAAAGAATTACTTTTTCATGCAAGGGTTTCCAGTCCATTGTTAAAGAAGTACTTAAAATTGAATTAAAATTTGGAATAGAAATTTTGGCGTCCTTTGAGAAACTGTTTTGCTGTCATTTTGGATTTTCTTGTCTGCTGCTCTTAATACTAATTCATAAATAATATAATAAAAAACAGATTCATAAAATAATCTGGGTTTGATGCAGATTACGATTAGCACGAATTTTTTTTTTACCGGCAAGGCTCACATGGGCTGCTAAAATTAGCGAAAACAACAATTTCGAATCCTTTCAACCCTCAGTCCACCCAACAGTCACAAAAAACCACCATTTTTAAAAAATATACGACAATAATTCCACGTGTCCTCTCATAAATTTTGGTTGTACTTTTTGTTGAGTCTCAAGGGGGTAATTTCCATGGAGCGTAATTGAACATTCTTTATTCCAGTTATTTCCATCTCAGCCTGTACTTGAAGAAATACAAGCTTAGATGCGATAGTCTCAAAACATTCAGACCGAAAAAACGTTTATGTTTGATTTGAAGTTGGTACAAATTTTTGGCGCCATTTCTGTAGTTTTGTTTTTTATTGTCTGCTGATCTTAGCTCTTAATAAAGCAAACACACTCAAGATTGGTTTCACCTGGTTTGTCGGATAATAAAAAGTGTTCACTTTTTGGATGATATTATTTCAAAACCACGTGTACTTTGAATCCCCTTTTAGTGGTACCGGTTAATGAAAATAATAAAAAGTATCGTTGTAATTATCCTACTTGTAAAAAAAGCTTTGAATTATCTTATTTCGAACAAAATCGATTCCTGTCTTGAAAAAGATCCAGAATGAAATTTCTCCCTATTTTGCTGATGAGTGCTGGTCTTTTCTATTTGGTGGAAACTAAAAATCTGACGGACTTGGAAGTTGACCAGGCACTCTATGATAGGGTCATACAATTCCTCCCCCGACACTCACCTCCCGTTGACTTTATAAACAGGGTCAGCAAACAATTTTCGGATCTATTCTGTTTCGCCCCCCATTGTTTTTTATGACCCCCGAGTTACAAATTATATGTTGTTAAATAACACGTTACTAAGTAAGAAAATAGCACTTGCGTTGGGACCTATTCAGAAAATAAAACTGAATAGGTCCCAATTTTCAAACGGACCAATTTCATTAAAGACTGTCACTAGGTTCTGAATTGAATTATCCTAAATCACTCGTGTCTCCTTTATATAATATACCAATGATCACGAGGGCCTATATTTGATCAAAAATGTATACAAAAAATGGATCTTTTCCGTTTGTGCCTAGACGCACATACCATATTTTACTTAAGGATTTACTATGTAATGACACGTGCTCCGTAATGAGGGGAATGCATAATGCACAGGGGGAGGGGGAGGGTAGGAGGATGGCACAAAAGGAATAGATCCAAAAAAATAGAACAAAAAAATAAAAAAAAGGAAGTTCTGTTCTGAAATGACCTTCTCTGTATATTAATTGGGGAAAAGTGACACCAAAAAAGATTAAATCAGCATTCCTCTAACCAAACAAATTCTGTCCGGCTTGAATTCTCAATAAGTTGTTTTAGTGAGAAATATAGATTAACACTTGACACTGTTTTTCATGCTTAAGATCTAAGCTTAGAGTTGTACGCGCAATAATAAAGTAAAGACACTTCGCACAGTTTCTTTAAAAAACGCTTATATCCGTATCTGCCTTACAAATTCTCATCAAAAAATATTATTCGTCTTATCTATAGTCTTTAAAGTTTCAATTTGGCGATATTTCTTCATTGTAAATTTGTTAGTACAAAAAAATGCTTGAAGTCATCTGAAAGTGTTAGTTTTGACAAGCGTTAATTAGCTCTTAAATACATCTTTAGGTTGTTGCATCGGCAACAAAAATTAAACATTACCAGTAATCTACCGGAAAAAAATTTTCGAGTAAATTTTTTACTCGTTTTTATTACCAGATTTCACTTTTCCAAGTTCAAAAGTAAAAACTGCTTTCCACCACAAAATGTATTTGACGGAAACGCTCTTCGCAAAGAATTGTGCCGCAGATTAATTGTGACAGAATCCTTCATTTTAATAATATTAAAACTTTAAATCGTTAAATTGAGCGCAAAAGGATTAAAAGGAATAAAATTTTGTGGCATGCCCTTACAGCCGTAAGTAAGTGCTTTTCACATTTATCTGATCCTGTTTTTCATTCCAAGCCTTTCAATTGCTTTGTGAAAACCACTTTCTCAAAATTTAAGCGCTTTCCGCATTTAACGAAAGTCGGCGCCCGAAAACGCCAACCACTTTATTGAGACACTTTATTGCTTTCAGTGATCGACAGATAACCTTAAATTTAATTTCAATTATTTAAGTGCTATCGCATCACCAAAAAACAGATCGTTTGATTTCATGATGAAGTGGCAATCGTTTATATGCAGACTTTGAGATCAGGCTACCATTAATGCAGACTAAAAACCTAATGCGGCCCCGCTGCGATTACACAGAAACAAAATTATTTTTATTATTATGGCCTCAACTGAAAAAAGTTTGAGATTGAAAAAAATGAGCTTGTGAGGAATATATTGGAAAGACTGGAATAAAAAGAATTTTCTCCGGAATTTAAAAGCCTGTGGGGTGTTTAATTGAGTGCAAAACAAATGTCGGTTTGCCGAACAGCGTCTACAATGCCAAAGCAGTGTCTAATTGGTGATGCGGAAGTTTCAGAAAAAAGCAGATCTTGCCAGACAGAGTTGAGAAATTGCTGAACCGGTGAAAGTAAAAGGGTCTCTGCCATTATAGGGTCTCACCCCCCCCCAAAAAAATACCCCTCTCCCTCACCCATTACGTCATGCTTGCCATCATTGGGGGCTCTAGGTTATATGACCACTAAGCTGGGAAAATTATGTCGCTATTCATAATAGGGACCTTTTCCGTATGTGCCGACCCCCCCCCCCTTTCCCTCTCCAATACGTTATAGAGCTATATTACATAGAAAACCATCATGAACAAAAAACGCCACGTGCGTCTTAGGGGGTGAAAATATTAAGCACCACTAACCCCCCCCCCTCCCGGAGGCATAAACGAAAAAGATCCCATGAAAACAGGCACTGAATAAAACCTCAACCAATTTAAAAACAATTTGATCTCACACTTTTGAGAAGGAATTCTGACTAAATTTCAGAAATTGTTTGTGGATTTCCATCTCTATCAAGTCATAGACGTTGATCAGAAGAACGGCTTCTGGTACACGAGAGCAGCAGTTTACGTAACATACTACTCTAACGCGATAAAATGGGATCCGAAGGAATACAACGGCATTACCCATTTGAAACTCACTCACAACGAGATATGGACAACAGATCTCGGCAAGTTTTTTTAATCAATACGTTAATATTCGGAAAGTGCATTTGAAAAATAAAACTACAACTTTGTGAAAATTGAATAAACAAATTGAAATTAAAACAAATTGAGGTAAATTGATATAATCATCGAGACACTTTCTTAGAAAACAACTTTAACTTCATCAATACGTTGATGGAGTTATAAAGATATGATTTTCGCAAAAAGTAACACAAGTAAGTTTAGCAAGTTAAGTCTATTCGTACGAGAGTTGTTACTGGCTTAAAATCATTGGAATGTTTCGCTCAATTCTTCAGTTTTCAAAAACAAATTTTGAGAAGATTCAGTTTTGGTAGGGATTGAAATCTTAGCTTCCTATGATTACAACATACCACCGAAACCAAAAAAGAGAAAGTATCTGAATGAAACCGAACAAACCGACAAATGCTGCCTTAGTTTGACTCTTTCTGGAGTAGGGAGAATCCATTTTAATAGTAACAAATGGAGGGGGGTGTCTACCGCCAACTTTTTGACTACATTTGGAAATTTTGTCTTCTGAGCTCAGAATGGCTCCAAATCAAGGCTTTGCTGTGCCACCAAAGTTATGCATTATGTACGCAAATGTACACATCTATTTGAAATGAGTGAAAAAGTTGGCGGTAGACTCCCTCATTCTATCACAGACAGATCCACTTGACTTTATTAATTGGTCATGAATGTCATCATGAATCCAAAAACATGGCAATTTTCAGTAATCAAACTTTTGTGATTGTTTAAACGTCTACATAATGCTGCTAGTTGCTAAAGATCGGCTGCTCCTTAAATAGTCATCCTGGTTCCTAATGCAGGTAGATCAACTTTATTTTTAGTGATCATGAATGCTATCGAGATCCAATACAATTCGGACAAAGATGTGTTTGTGATGTTTGACGGGTTGGTTGCACTGAAGAGTTCTCTCGTGTCTGCGAAGCTAGCTTGTAGCTCTGACGTCACACACTTCCCGTTTGATGAACAGACATGTTACTTCCATCTGGCACCAATTTTCAGCCCAATTATTTTATACAATTTAAGTGAGAACAAAATTTTTAGTTTGTGAGAACAAAAAAAACCTATGAGAACTATCAGATATATACTATTTATTTCAGATTCATTAAGCAAATCTTAGTCATTTTAAAAATTCCAGAAAACATCAATAAGCTTGAAACAATTTTCCTCGCCCTTGCTAAGTATTATGTATCTGGCAATATTTCAATCAGGAGTTTCCATCCATTAAAAATTTATAAATTTTGCGCTCAAGTTATGTTTGAAAAGCGCTGAATGCTCAATTCATTTCTCACAATTTCAGCGCACTGCAGCGCTTTTTAGCACAATATTTTTTACGGTTTTTGAGCTGAAGTACAGGAAATTTTAACATCAGCGCTTTTCATAAATAAATTTTGGACAATTTTTCGACGGGCAAACAATTCACATCAAACTCTTGTCGTGTAAGCTGTTATCAGTTCCCTCGCTAAAATCGTTCACTCTAAACATTTATCTGGTAAGATATGATAAGTTTGAATATTTATCGTACAGCATTTTTTGTTTTGAGACCTCATAGAGTTTTTTACGAAGTTTCAGCAACAGGATCATTATCTGTTAAGTGCTGATTGAAAAAAATATCAACTGTTTCTCGGCATTTACACAAGAAATGGTCTCTGATAAATAAGAATATATCATTGACAGATAATTGATTTTAGAAAACGTGGAAAAAAAATCAATTTTTAATCAAAACCGCAAAAGTTAGAAGAACCCTGAAATGCAGCGGCATCGATAGAGCAAAAATCAGGAAAACAGGAAGCAAGATTTTAAAACAGTTTAGTCGACATCTACAGCAATCACAAACGAATACAGAATTTTTTAATTTCTCATTTAACATTTTATTTGCCTTCACAAAAAGCAACCCTGTAAACCATAGATAGTCATAGCAAGAACTTAATTTTATCTTTGCCAGGAAGAACCAATTCAAAAAATTGACAAAAATTCTTTTTTGCTCACATAAAAGTGCAACAGATGAAAACGCTTTAACTTTTTTCGATGATGACTCAACAATAAACATATTGCCTTTCCTTCCAAAAAATACATCTGTTCTTTTTTCAGCAAGTTTGACTTCGGAAGCATTTCTCGGATACTTGGTTGAAAGTGACCAGTGGGAGCTGGTTAGACCAGTGAAAACTTATGTGGAACCATACAGGGTACCAGACAGCCAGGATTTTGCAGCCCAGGTGCGGTTGAGACGACGGCCTCTATATTTCATCATAGGCAATTGTTTCCGGTGACTTCAACTGAAGATATTCTGGTTAAATTTTTGGCTTAATCTTTTGTGGTTTATTTATAAAATCGCTCCAAGCTACTGACACAAATCACCTTAATAAACCCTTTAATAACAATTAGTTACGGTAGTCATAAGTTTTAAAAGCATCAAAGTTTACTTTAAAAAGCGCTGAACTTAACTTTTACTTCAAACTTCAAGACGAATTTAATTTATTTTTATCCAAGCTATTGAATGCATGTATGTTAAAGCCATGCTTTCTTTACATGTAAGTAAATTGTAAGTACTTGCATGTAAATTAGCAAATAAAATTGGGGTCTTTCTCATTATAGCCCCCCCCCCCCCCCCAGCTTAGTGCTCAGATAACCTATAGCCCCCCAATCATGGTAATTATACCATAATGGGGGGCTATAATTTCATGGGGGGGGGCTATAATGGGAAAGACCCTAAAATTGAACGCCAATAGGAGAATGAGTCATGATTATTCGAAAGTTCAAAAATTGGAAGAACAATACAAGGTTTCGAATTCATTTGAAGCCTCCTTTCAAATCGGTTTAAAGATAGCGTTTCGGTTTTGAAAATTACATGGAGTTGCAAAACAGGCATAGGTTACTTTTAGTATTAGATGTACGGTTAGCAAATACTTTTTTCTGAACTATTGGTGTGAATTGGGGTGAATTGGGGTGTGGGGGGGGGGGGGGGGGGGAGGTTGTAAACGGGGGCTGTAAACGGAAGTTATAACCAACTTTTTACAATAAATTTGATAACTAACGGAAAAAGTGGGAAACATTTGCGGAGTAAGTTCTAATCTGTCCCAATGTACTACTCTACCTTCTATCAACACTGGTGTTTGCATTGCCAGTGGATTCCGGAGACAAGATATCCTTCATTTCGACAATTCTTTTGGCTGAAATTGTGACTGTCTCCACCCTGAACGACATTCTGCCTGAAAGTTCTCTGGGGTTCCCAATTATTGCATATTTCATACTTGTTATTATCATACATCTCAGCATTCTCTGCATCTGCTCTGTCGTTGGTAAGTTCCAATCAAATCAGTTGGCGTTTCTTTATAAAAATAAGATTATATTAAATATTTCTCACGCTGTTAGGATACCAATTTGAATTATGCCGTTTAAGAGATGATTGGCGGGACCAATAAAAGTGGAAATGCATTTAGAATGAATGGTTAAAATGATCAATGGTTAAATCATTAAATTTTTAAAAAAATATTAAGTTATTGAAATATTGAATATTCATATAAGGTCTAAATTTTTTAAAAAAACTAGCCAATTTGTGACGCATCCAGGATGTGTCCCGAGACCGAAACTACTAATTGCCACGGCCGTTTTGGGTCTTAGAAAGGGGTTTCAAAGCGACACAATTCTCGAAGCAGTTTGAACGAAGTTTCAGTTTTGCTTGTCGTCTGGAAAATACCAAAATTCCGTCAGATTGGTCTGATTACTTTGCTCATTTTGGTCTGTTCGGCAAGTCCAGAAGTCCAGCCAAAACAAGTGCTGGTTTTCGGCAAAAAAGTTCAGTTGTGGGGAACTGAATGTTTTTGTAAGCAGCAGTGGATATCTTCGGCAACCATTATGAACACGCAATTGACATTTTGACAAAACCAAATTGGCTTCAAAATTGAGACTTTAAATCGAGATCTTTAAATTATTGGGATCTTTTGAGATCTTTAAATCTAGGGTTTACCCATCAACGTGGATCCAAAATAGTTAATTCTTACTTTTTGACTGAAATAGCTAAACGAGTATATTATAGATTTTCTTAATTATTTTTTACTAGTTTTCAAAGCGTTAATGCAAAATATCTCTAGAGTGAGGTTAACAGAATTTCATGTTTTTTCATACTTGTATTTCAGTCCGTTCACTTTGACCAACATCCATTTTCGGTCTCTTTAATACGGATATTAACCTGAACTTGTTTCCGATGTTTTTCTCCCATAGCCTGCTTCCGGTCTCTTCTTTCTGGCCAAAGATATCGCCCTGTTTCTGATTTGTCGTAGAGTGGTCTCCGCTCCATGTTTTGGCCTTGATCTGACCATGGCCAATGTTTGTTCCGACCCCCACTTTAGTGGGGAGGGAGGAACTATATACTCAAATGGGATTTTTTTGTTCAGTCAATTTTGGCCGATCGATATAATCATCGTAGAGAGTTGTGAGTGGTATCATTAGAAATCCAGTCCAGCGTAGAATAAGGAATTAAAGAGATTATTTCATTTTTCGCTTTTCATAGGGAGTTGTCGAGGTTTAAAGTTTTGTGAATAATTGCTTTTTTATTCACTTTTTCAGTATTTTTGATCAAATTTCCGTCAATTTTGTTTAAAAAAATGTAAAAAATTTTTACTGTACTGCTTTTTATATCATCTCTAATGATAAAATTATTTTTTTGACAAACTGAAAACTCTGTTTAAAAATTGATCTGTAAAAATTTTATAGTCTTCTTGAGTTTTGCCTTCATTTGTTATACTTTTTGCAGCCCTACGACTTAGTGTCCCTAATTAAAGATTCAGTTAATTTTTTAGCAGGTATAGCTGAACATAGACTATTCTTTCAGTTTTTATCTATTGTCTCTTATGACTTTGAATATATTTGTTTAAAGAAAAGACCGATGAATTTTTGAACTTTGCCACTCTTTTACCTTATTTCTCTCAACTTTGGGCGCAGCCTCTGTAAAAACAGGCAAATACCACTTCCGTTTGATTAATATATTATTGCTGGAAACGGTTATATATTCAACTTTTGTTTTCCTTATTTTGATACTACGCGTTTTCAAATAATTTTTTTTCATTTTCATTTTTGAGCATAATTGCATTTTTTATGAGTCCATTTCGTTTCCTTATCGAATTATCACATTGCGGGAAAACCTAATTGAAAGAAAGCATAATAGGAAACCTGAACAGCGCTGAAAATGTGCGTATCTGTATATTTTAATTGTTTTTGTTGAATAGTTTATGCTTTTTGGGCAGAGACCAAGCTATCTCGCAAAATTTTGTGAATTTTTGTTGATTTTGAATGTTTGTCTTTCCTTTAGTTGTTGTCCGCCATATATTCAATAAAAATAGGTCTGAATTGCTTCCCCAGGACGTATAACTCAACCTAGATAAAGATTTCAGTTTATAGCTGTTTTAATGACTTTCAAATTAAATTTTTTAAAACAGTCTTTTTCAACTGTCTCTTTTTGCTTTTAATTTGGTCACCATGTAACTCAATCTCACTTATTATAAGTCTCAATTACATTTGATGATTCATCCACTTTTATTGTGCTTTGTTATACGTTGTGACTGATTGCTTCGACCAGGTATTTTCAAGAAAAAAGTTTTTAAGATTTGTATACTGTTCAATTTTTGGGTTTCTTCTTGTTTTCGTGTCTACGTTGTCCTTTTTTAGGGAAAACTCGTCGATGTTAGGATGAGGAGAAAACGATGATTTACAGTTATTGCGGGTTAAATCTTATAAATATAGGGCCTTTAATAGTGTGATGTCGTCAAATTGTTTGAAGTTTTGGCTTTTTTGTAAGTTTGTTATGTATTTGTTATTTTGTGGGGTCGTGGCGTGGTCTCATTATTATTAGGCCCAGTTGGCTTTCTGAGGTGTTGCAACCAAATCCATCGCTTTTTATTGAAATCTTAAATCTGTTATGACTTTTGGAAATAATTGTTTCAAAAACAAATTTGTGTTTTTGAGCTTTGTCATTTTTTGAATTGATTTTGGTCAAATTGCAGTTCAGTCTTTTTAAACATAGGTCGGAATCTGTTTGCAGTGAGCTATAAATTAACCCTTGTAACAGTTATAGCGTCAAATTTTTCCTCGGCTTTTTTCTACTTTTACTACGAGACTTCATAAAATTTTTGTTATTTTTATAAATTTGTACATTGTAGAGGATTTTTGTTATATTTATGGTTTATAACAAAAATCGTAAGTCCCATTGATTTTGAAATTTTGCGCAAATGAAGATTGGATTCTGTTGTCTCAATTGCTTCCTATAGAGATATAAACGAACATTTCAGTGATTTCAGGTGATATCTAATGACATTATTAACTGTGAAGTTAATTGTTTTCAAAAAAGAAACGTATTTTTTAACTTTGCACCTCTTTGCTATTTTTTGCTTTTTGTCCACCTGCTAACCAGTTCCATTGAGAGCAACTGTTTAGTTAGCAGCTGTTTATTTTTTCTAATGAAGTATATGTTAAACTGTTTTGTTTAGATTTTACCTGACGCCAGTTTGATTTTGTTATGATGTTTTTTATTTTAGACATCGAGTTGTGGTAGTACATAATGTTTGTTTTTTGATTTTTTAATGGTTCTTTTTACTAGTTCTAATATCAAAAATTTTCATCAGTCTCTAACGTGGCATTGTTATACTCCATTAGTTGCTTATTGAACGATATCTATGTTTTTGATCTCTTGATCATTTGGTAGCCAATTAAGTTAAGAATGTGGATGAGCGGGGTTGGAACATTATGTACGTACGCACACTACCGAGCCTCCTTGTTTCAGTCTAGTCTTTAGTGACCACAGTCTGTCTGGTCTATCCCAAAAATACTTTTTTGCTTTCTTAGTTAAACCTTGTTAAACGTTGACCAAAGTAGACAACTCAATCACTGACAAAATTGAGTATATGCTCTAGTAGATGCTACTAGAGGCTCAAGCACGCGTTCCTAAATAAATCAAAACTTCTCAAGATTGGAAGTCAAGTTCATGTAAAGTCATGTTCAGAATTAAAAAAACTGGAAACTGTTACATGTGTTGAAAATAAATGTTTTTGACGTCAAAAATATGGAGAAGTTTAGTCATCTTGAGGCCTTGTTAAAATGGGATCCTGAATTAATTTGGTATGGAAATTAATATGGATTTGAACAGAATACTCATCATAAACTGGAAAAACTGCATGACAATTGACTATTCATTAATGTGTTGCATCATTTCCCAGGTTGAGGTG
Source organism: Convolutriloba macropyga (assembly GCF_964194025.1). Taxonomy (NCBI): domain Eukaryota; kingdom Metazoa; phylum Xenacoelomorpha; order Acoela; family Convolutidae; genus Convolutriloba; species Convolutriloba macropyga. The sequence goes on from NW_027450901.1 coordinate 27,441, forward strand.
CCATCCGGAACTGACCTCTGATCAGACCGTGCCAGACAAAAGTAACCTTTTATCAGACCATCCCAAAACGGAGTGCCCACTGATCAGACTGAAGGCATGTGAAACACCGTGTGCGCTCGGAGTGCGCTCAAAGTTGTATTTGATCATAACCTTGCCAGACGGAAATGACAGCTGAGCAGACTCAAAACAGATTATTGTCCGTACAAATGTTCAACCATGGCCCCGACCAACCTCAGACCATTGTCCAAACGATAGTGCGCTTGAAAATACTTCTGATCAAATTATTGTGCGCTCGAAAGTCTGTCCTGATCAGACTATTGTGCGCTCGATATCGCCTATGATGAGACTCAATTGCGTTCGAAATAGTTTGGACAGTGCATTGTTTTCACTGATAACGAATCTTTTTAGATTTTCTATGATACAATCATCTAGGAAAAACTAATTCTAAAAGTATTGCAAATAAAAATGAAATCCAACTGTTGAGAAAAAATTATTTAGTATACCTTTAGTGCATATTTCTGATTTAATGGATGAACAAAGACAGCTTTCCATAGGTTTCCGCAGTTAATCATAATTTCTTCTTAATGTGACCGGCATTTAATATCAGCTGAACCCCTTTGGTTCTAATCTGAGCTATCAGACTCTAAATGTGTCTCCGATCCTTAAAGAATGCTGCTCATTTGTTACCTCATGGCAGAGCCAACATCTCTCAGTAAAACATTTTTAAAAAATAGAAAAAAAATGCGCTCAAATTAGTCTCTGATCAGTTCCGATAGCGCTCAAAATCTTCTCTAATCCGCCGCTGATCAGACCAACTCATACGGAAATGGCCTCTGATCATACTTAAGTGCGCTCGAACCAATTAACAGACCTTGTAATTTTGGTCTGGAAACGCACCGTGCGCGTTGCAAATGAGTCTTAGCATAGGTCACTTCCATCCAGCACCTCAACCTGGGTTTTGAACATTTATGTGTTCACTCTATATTTAAATGGTGGCTTGGCAGCATTACTCTATTCTCACTTTAGTAATGCGTTATTGCTTTTATTAAGATTTTTTATTGAGTCTTATTGAAACAGACTTAAAATCATCCAACGGGTTTATCAAGCAAAAAAGCAACAAAAGGTTTTAAAACATTCATGTAATCAATTATTGAGCAATTTTGTTCTACTAAGAACCCGATTGTCTCGTCAACGTGTGTGCAACAGTCTCAAAAATTGAACCGGGCAAGGGTTTTTCCGGGCAAAATCAGGTATAAATTCACGGTTATCATACATTGTTTATATCGACCCGCCCTCTATCCAAATCATAACCAGATCCTATTTTATATCCGTATAATCTTAAATGACTCCATTGATCCAAGTGACTTATTTGAAATCTTGTTATTCACATAAGGTGATGAATTCCATGACTTCCTATCTGCTCTATTTGGACATCCTTTTCCGTTTATAATTTGTGTGTTCTAGTGAACAAAATTAGCCAAGCGGAAAAGGAACCAAACAAATTTATCAGGAAAGCAGCATCATGGCCCAAATTGAAGTTCCTACGTATTAAACCAGTGATTGCAAACGCAACAGGCATTTCAGAACGAAATTTAACTACAGTAACAGAGGTTGAAGACATTAAATTAGAGGTCAAACCAGATGAGATTGAGGTCACTGAAACACCATCAGTTCATAAATGTACGACTTGTTCTCATCTGTCTTCAAGCACGAGTCTAAAAGTGACACCCTGTCCTATGGAATACGTTGATATATGGAGAACTTTTGCGATTGCTTTAGACCGAGCATTCTTTCTGGTTCATTTTGTATTCCAAACTGCAGTACTTCTGACCATGTATTTCAAATTTTGAAAAAAGAGGATATAGCAGTTATTAAAAATGAATTCAGTCTGGCATCTGGTATTTTATTAAACTGATTGAATCAGAACTCATTTATTTGTTTTTAATGCTGTTTGTTAGAAAGGGTGAGAGAGAACAACCTAATGTAAATTGGGTATAAGATAAGCTCGCCATAGCTTGACAAGAAACTCTACCTGTTCAAATTTATCTTGGCTAGAGCAATGAAGCCTTGAGGAACAAGAAAGAACGTGAGAACGGGTTATAAGGGATGTCCAAGTTCAAGAGTTTAAGACTAGTTGGTGTAAATGGGTAGCACACTAGTCTTGCAAGTAAGAGATGCTGGTTCGAATCCAGTACTGTTCCATGTTCACAACAGTTGCACCTGCATATAGCCCTTAACACTATTCATTTTTCAAAGACCTAATAATCTGTTTTTTTTCCAATCAAGCACAACCCTCTAAATTGAGATTATTAAGATAAAATACCGGGTAGGGTGAGGGCGGCAGGAAAGAGATAGAGGGGCTAAATACGATGATTAATTCATTGAAGTGTTTCTGTGCAATGAATTTTGTCTGCTTTTTAAAACAGGTAGAGCGGAGGAGACACATCATTGTTCATTTTGTGGTCAGTGTGACAATATTTCGTTACAGAGATTTATTATGCCAAGCTATTTTCTAGTATGAAAATAAATAAAAGCATGGAAGTGTGTCACTTATATAAAAGACGCTTTAATTTTTTACAAGAATTCACACTGAACCTGAGCCAAGTCCACGATTTTGAGCATGTAATTATCTTAAAGACCTTATTATCCGAATTTCATCAGTGGTTACTTAAGACCAAATTCCAAGACTTTTTCTGTGAACCAATAAGTGATATGCATAACTGAAAAACTGTTTATTGTGCTTTTAATCCAATATTACTCTCAGTAGGTTTCTGAATCCAATCAGCAATTCGGTTTTCTTTCCTTACTGTTCCGTAAAAAATGTCTTGGTTATTAGATTATGCAATAATAGACAAAGCTGATGCATGTAATCGAATACTTTGACACGTAAGTAAACATTGACAAATATTGTTGAAGACATATGCACATATG
>NW_027450902.1:0-13795 GCF_964194025.1 Convolutriloba macropyga
ATTGCTACAAACTTCTTTTGAGAACAATTAAAAACATTACTTGAGTAGATCGTCGGATGATATGAGAGTTTTGAGCTGATCATAGGTGCGATTGTTGAACTCTCTACACACTGCCTCGAATGCCCCAATCAAAGTACGCGTTGATGTCGATGACAGATCTGAAGTGGCAATGTATGTTATTAGGGACTTCGAACTGGTGAACTCTACTTAACGGTTAAACTCGCATCTTTCCAAATTGTCAGTGTATATCAAGTGAACGGCCTATTTAATCATAAGGCCATCGTATTTCTCAATGATGACAGATGACAAGTACGAATGTTGAGGTTCCCACATAAATCAATCCAGGTTTGGAGTGGGTGTATAAAGAAAACAGTCCGAAACTTCTCAAGCACACATACCAACTGCCCCCCTCCCCCCTTTGTGGCCTAAAATCTAACAACAGAAGGGTACGATCTATGGGCATATAACTTTTACGCCCAAAGGCGGGCATGCTATTTTATATAGTAACGTGCTATTTAACAACAGAAAATTTTTTATTGGGGGGGGGGGGGTAAAAACACTGTATGGACTGGAGGGAGGGGGGGGGGGGGGGGGGGGCTCATAGATGGGAAGTGAAGTGTACAACAGAATAGATCCGAAGTGTACCTAGTCCTAGGAGGTCTTTGAATGTGTTGATGGTGTTTCTACTCTCTTCCAACTTGGAGAACACCTCATTCATCCTAGGATACACTCCTTGTAAGTGAGGACAATCGAACAGTTGCTGGAAGTGTCGCACCATGTCTCGTAATGTCTTCACATCCGCACCTGTCGTGTCCAAACCCTGCAACAGTAAACGATAAAAACTTTCAGCTGCAGAAAACTTGAAATCTAAACTGAAACTTGACAATTTCAAACGAAAAGCAGAATAACCCATACAATTCGGCAATTAAAACCAATGAAACCATTCAAAACTCCAGCAAAAAAAATCAGAGCAATTTATATCATTCACAAAACTCGAAACAAAGTATGATAAATGCTTTCGTTGACCTTTGATCGACGTTCGGATTGAGTCAGGTAAAAAAAATTGACAGCCTATTTTGTTTTAGGCCTCAAAAAGTGTTCTGATTTGATCTGCAGTTTAATAAGGTTCGTTAAACAGATTGAATTCAGCCTCTAAATCGGAGGACGAAGAGCCTAACACTAATACCAGTAAGAAGTAATACTCGACAGAACTTAGAGTCACAATCTCACGCCAAAAGCAGTCAGGAATGATGTCACAAACAAGATCAGTTGCTGAACAGGAGAGGTCAATAATTTTGAAACGTGATCAAACTGTAAAAGTAAAATCTGATACAGGCGACTGAACAACCACGACAAAACCATAAAACATACCCGGCAGATTGCCGGAAAATAGCCGCCGTTGATTCCAATAAGCATGATTGGGATTGAACGAATAGAATATATTGAAAAAAAAAATTTTTGTACAAAAATATTTTTTAAGTCCGATTTATTTTGATGGCATTTCGTAGTTGAACATACTTCTGTTTCTTAGAGAGAGGCTACAGGGGCTACTATCAACACCAATAAGCATTAGAGGTGGTAACTAAGACTTATAGGAACGACGTTCAAATAGCGGGCATCTAAAATTGGGCTTTATGGGTTTATCCCGTTTCTATTTCTGACTTCAATTTTTTATACCGACTCTGTTCATTTTGAATTGCTTTGCTTAGCAACTGATGTTCAAATTCACTTTTAGCAGAAAGAGAGAAGAGAGAAACTAGCCTAGAGAAGTCAAAAAGATTTCACGCAAAATGTCGAAAAAGCGGCAAAATGGTAAAGCGAAAAAAAGTTTGACGAAGTAAAAAAAAATACGAGCGCAATAATAGCCGGCTGAGAAGATGAGGGCGGCTATTAATAATCTAGGATATTGCTTTGACACTTGTAGAAAATATAGTATATGAAATTATCTTTTGCGCCACACATTTCCAAACATCACTTTTGATGTGCTGTGAAATATTGAGTCTCTATCTCTTCAAAAAAGCTATTTGATAAGAATCAGTAATCGAAAATCTCTTTTCAAGATGTGGAGAACAGTCTAAAAAGATCAATACAACTCTTTGATCTCTAAAAAGACGCTTCATCTAGACTCTTCTTCGAGTTGTAAAAAGACAGCGTCCCAGTACAATTCAAATTTGTTAAATCACAAAAATCACTAAAGCCCGATACAAGCGCCCAGCTAGTGAGGCATTGAAAAGATGCACTATACTATATCAAAAAGTGAGACTGGACTGAATATAGCAAAAATTGGTAAAATTTGGCTTCATGGCAATCAAGAATTGCTGCTCCTTACCAGCTCCTTTGAGTTATCGTGCGAGATGGAGTCTACAAAGTTGATTAGGTCTGAGGTTGTCAAGTCATCCGAAAGAGGCAGAATCTTCTGAGAAGGCATCACTGTAGACACCAGATTGTTGATGGATTGATACAGAGACTAAACACATCAATCAAAGATTGACTGACAAGAAATAGTAAAAATAAGCTATGAACACAGCCATTTGCATTTTCACATTCTTTTAACGGCGGAGAAATCAAAATAGTTGCGCAAAAACTTAGGATGAATGCACAAGGCTTGATTGCCGATAAATTATAAATAATGGCACTGAAACCGTTATTTTAAGACCTTCAAGTCCAACTATGCTTGTAGAGGTAAAACTGGTCAAAGTTACATGCAGAATGAACGACGGGGAGCATCTTCAGTATTTTATTGCCAAATCCTGACATTAAATAACTGGGCAAGTTAAAATCGCAGTACAGCAATATTGTATAATTGATCTAAAATTGTTTAAAACACCGCTGGCAGATTGCCAGAAAATAGCCGCAATATCTTCGTAGATCTGCAGTCTAAAAAGTAAAGACAGACCAAAAAATAGTTTTTTCATTGAAGGCTGAGATGTTAGATTTTGACTAAGAATCTGTAAAAGTTATTGCTGCCTCTATAAGCTGCTCTTAAATAACCTTCATTTAGAGTGATACAATCACGTGATCTTATTATCTCTTTGAATAAAAATAAATAAAAGTCAATTTCTAAGTGAGGAAGTCATTTTTGAGAGTGAGGTAAGTGACGTGTGACAAAAAAAATAATCACGCGAATGAACAAAAAACTCGCTCCACTGAGAGCGAAAAAAGACGTCACGCACGCGTTTGAGCTGAAATTGCATGAACGAATGAACAAAAAGTGGTTGTGACGTCATATGGTCGTAACAAAAATCTTGACCACGAAAAAAATATATAGCAGCACAAGTCCTGAAATACAATTCAAAGAATTGTAATAGTTTGTGACCTGACAATCATTTACTCCACTTTAAAACGTAAACGAGAGCTTTAAGTAATGAGACTAAGCAACAGCTAAAAAAACAAGCAAGACTAAAAATTCAACTTTTATTTTTTGGAAAGACAGGATCAACATCAAAAAACAACTGCAATGAACTCAAATTGCCAACTATATTCCTCTATTTCTCATTAGCAAGCTGTCATTAAATGTCGATGCGTCCTCTCACTAACAATATTAAATGATAAGACAAAAATATCCAAAAATCGCAATAATTACGCTGATACTTTTTGAAAACAATTAGCATAAAAGCCACAGAACGCAATAGCTACTGAAAGATACAAATACATCAAATAATTGCGTCCTCAAGGACCACCGTTGAGTCTTTTCATCAATGAGATTAGGTGATAAGACAGCAATAAGTAACAACAAAAACTAGCAAAACTAAAAAAAATCACGAAGATTTTTTTTAAACGAACCAGCGTAAAATTAAGTCACAAAACAAAAATGAAGCCTTTAATTGAAGCCTTTTTAGCAACCAATAAGACCTGTCAGTAATAAGACTAAAAGTTAATATGACAAAGTTGAAAAGAAAAACTCGCAAACTAAAATTCGATAACTATTATTGCAAAGAAAGTCAAAGTCACAGAAAGCACTAGCATTGAACAAAAAAACGATTAAATACATTAATTTAACAGCTATTAGCAGCATCAGAGACCTTTCTCCAATAATATTAAATGATTAGACATCAAAAAGTACATTAAAGACTTGCACTCAAAAACTCACAAACAAATTTTTGAGAAAAAAATAGTGTCAAAGACACGAAATCCACTAGCTATTAACTCGAGCAGTTGATTAGGTTCTTTTATGCCTCATTAGCAACCAATCAGACCTATGATTGATGATGCTAAATGATAAGACAACAGATGATTTTAAAAAAGGGCAAAATCTAAAATTCACCAAAATTTTATGACAACAAATAGTGGCAAAGTCATAAAAAGTTTTAGGTGACCTTTAATGAATTCAAGCAAAGGCAAATGGGCACAATTAGAACACATATGTACCGTCTTAAAAGCACTGAAGGAGAGGAAACTATGAAAATAGAAGTCAAATTGACGCACCTAAAAAAATCCATCTCAAAAACCGCCAAATTGTTCAAACACCAATTTCTCACTCCACTTTAAAGGTATTTTGAAAAAAGTCACTCCTCAAACCTACTCGATTTTTCGCTCCCTTTACTATTTCAGTGTGACCGAAATCACCACTCTAATTTGACTTCCAACTGACGTGAAAGAGACGAAAAAAGCGTTAACAGATCTTAAAATAAGACAGCGCACCAATACAATTCAAATTCTTTGAATTATAAAAAACCAAGTGAAGGCCAATAATAGCACCAGATATCGCTGTGCAGCTATGAATAAAGAAATTTGATTTTCAACTCACTTTTAACGTTCGCAGTTCATCAGACCATAGTTTTAATGTTTGAATGCAGGTGTTGTAGGTCCTTCTAGAGGCAGCTTCTCTCTTGTTACCAGGAGTAAGATAGCTTGGCAGATCTTTACCACTAGTGATGGCGGTCACCTCTTGGATAAACTAAAATAGAAACTGTTGAATTTCATTTCTACTTGATTAGATCAATAAATATTTTGACGCTAAATTTGGTTTTCAAATTCTTCCGCTGGCTGAACAAATGTTTTATCTTTATAGCACAGAACCTCATAGGAGGGATTAAAAGTAGGAGCTGAAAAACTGCTGCGTGAAGAAATGACCTTCGAATATTTTCGACCGATATTACGAAAAATACTCGAATAAAAAACGCTGATTTATCATAAAAACGACTGAAGCTTTTCATTTCAGAAGTCTCGTCATCTCAATTAATCCAATAATTTCCAATAGTAATCGTTATTTCGACTTTGAATTTAAAGGAAACGAGACCCAATCCTTATCTATATTTGGACACTTGAGAACGGATCATTTGCGTTATCCAATAATGTTCATCTTATTGTTATAATTCACGGATATTTGCTACTTGTCTTTGTTATGAAACAATTTATGTTGAATAAGATTCATACAAAAAGGAAACAATTCAGCCTTATTATAATAATAAATGCCAAATGATTGCTCCATTACCTGGTCTGTTTTTTTGTCGACTTTAGCTACAAATGCTACTTTGGCACAGAAACCACTAAATGTATAAAAGTACTCATTGCTGCCGGCAGGGAACTCAAACTAAATATTCAATTCAACGCACTGTTTTTTATGCGCAGCTCTCCCACGCTTTCTAGGGTTAGCTTCTAACGCCTGCTTGTAATTTGAAACTTTTTAATAATAAAAAGATCAATGGTTGAACTGATTTTATGTTATTCAATTTAACATATTGAATGAGTTAATGCATTAACCAACCTTTTTCATTTTCTGATAGTTGACATTTTTCTCTCCCATCTGACGTAGAGCAGGCATCACCTCCTTCAAGTCATCAACTCCCAAGTGGTCACAGAACAGCTGAAACAATCACCTCTTCGCGTAAAAGTTACATAACTGTTTATCCCACAACGTTCACCTCAAAGCAATGCAGTTCAAATTATATTCGGATCTTGTGTTTTGCACCCCCCCCCCCCAGGTTATTGGGCTTATATTTTTAGGCCCCGCAAGTGCACATGCTATTTTGTTATATAGTAACGCGCTATATAACAACATAAAATTTGTAACGGGGAGGGGGGGGGGCCGTAAAAAACACTGGGGGCGAAACAGTATAGATCCTTATATTCTCTGCATAAGTCATATTTTTCGAGTATGATTTTACTTTTAATGCCAACCCCTACCATTCACTCTTTTAAAAGCCACACTCAATTATTCTCTTTCTTGCGGGTATTATACCACACCTAACTTAGTAAAAGTTTATAAAGCAATCGTTCCAGCTTATCATATAAAAGAATGCTCTTCGAAAACAATTCCCTCCTAAAGTCGAAAAAGAAACGAAACAATGCAACAGAGCAACTAAAATTGGTCGTCCACATTTATCAAAAATAAGGTACTAATAACTCTCGAACGAATGATGGTCGGGGCTTTACAAGAAGAGAAGCGGGGCTTTACATTAGGTTCACTCGGGGCCTTAAAATTATAAATTATGTTATGACGTTATAATGCTTATATATCCGACTTTGACCAGTAAAAAGTGAGCGAGTTGGACCAACTTTGGCTTATTTTTATATTATCCTTAGTAGTAAACTGCCGCCAGTTCAGTAGAGTTGATAAACTTGCGAATGGAAAGCATTTTAGATCACGCAAAAACAAGGAAGTCAAGTGTGTTTAAAGTCACTCGAAAAGTCCAAACTGCAATGCAAAAATGTTGCAAAAAGACACATACGGCAACACTAATTGCGGGATGAGGCGAGCGTGCGGGGTTACAGGTGGAATGAGGTGAAGGTTGGAAGTGGTAGGGGGAGGTGGGGGGATGGGGATGTGGTTTCGAGTGGGAGGGGTATCAACCTCTGAAAACAGCCCCTCACACCATGAAATTACGTCTCTTAAACGGTTTCGCTGAATCGTACAGTTAGAGAACAGTTAGCAGTAGGGCTCTAAGAGAACGTAAGGCCCTCTGGGCTTTTAATGTTTATCCAGTTTTCGAGGATAGAAAGTTCAGACGAAAAGTTGGTAGTACGAGAAATTGCATTAGATAGACCAACATGATTAATCTAATTGCTGTAAACTTGTTTATGTTCAATTAGTTACAACTATGGCACGAAGTGTGAAACATTTCCGATCTCGAAACCTCAGAAAACCGCAAAAAACGAAAGCAAAAATGTTTTAATTAGGACAGTTCTTGTCAACAAGAAATTGCTTCAGAGTAAAATTGGTCTATTAAACTTTGATGACTTAACCAGACTTAATGCCCGGTTTCATCGGTTCTGATTTTTTGACCGACACTTCAATCACCTTCGTTCAACGATTTCTACAGATGAAACTGTGGTGATGTAAATCAGAAGTCAGGGGTGAAAAGCGAGACTTAGTTAATACCAAGAAGGCAAAGAAGGTGCACAGAGGAACTGAAAAAGAGAGCGCCAAATTAAAAACACACGCGGCAGATTTCCGCAATATAGCCGCAATTTATTTCCATAACCCCCATTGGGATTGAAAAGAAAAAACTGATTGATGTAAGAAAACTTATCGACTCTTTTCTTAGAAATGCTCCAGTTACACTTAATGGGAGGACACCGATTCTGTTTATTCTAGATTACTTTTCCGAGAAAAACTGTCTAAAAGCACTTTGAGCAGAATGGTCGAACCATGAAAATAGCCTAGGGAAGCCAAAAATATTTCACGCCAAATATCGAAAAAGCGGCAAAATGAGGTGAAACGAAATAAATTTTTATTCGACGAAGTAAAAAGTAAAAAAAAAACAACAGGGCAGTTCCTGAAATACAATCCAAGGAATTGAATGAATAACTTAGAACTACTCAACCTGACCAGCAGATCAGTTGAACAGCGCCATTCAAACGATCTTAAAAGTTGAGAAAGAAAAATGAAACTAAAGAAAAACAACACCATTGCTAAAACTCTTCAGACTTTTACCCTGGAAGCCAAATTTGATCCAATTAAACAAACCCACTAACCCGAGCACAAGCCTTGAAAGAGCTTTATTGGTCAATGAATGTGCAAAAATTGAGAAATTTGACAAATGCTTCAAAAAAAAAATGAAGAAAGTTTCTTAATTTCGCTATATTAAAAACTCAAAGCCAAGATCTAAAAAAGTTTCATTGGCCCCTAACTATTCATAAACTTAGAAAATGACTTAAATTACAGGAAATTTGAGAACAATTGCAAATTTTAATGAAAGGTTGCGAAAATTTTTGATATTAGTTTTTTCAGTAGCATTTTATTGTCCGCAGAGGCTATCCATTAACCCAATTACCAGCCTTAAAAAGTTGCATTGGCTCATAAAGTCCATAAACAAGGAACATGACATAAATTTTCATAAACATTGAAAAAATTTCAAATTTTATTTTAAAAAATTGCAAACATTTGTGATATTAAAAAGTTGAATACCATTCAACTGTCAATAACAACAATGCAGTAACATACTAGACAACCCTAGAGAGCTGACCTGACCACTGAGACAAGAAAAAAGCAAACAAAAGACAAATCTTTCAATAAACTTGAAAATTCACTAGGGCAAATCTATTGAACATAGCCGGCAGATTGCCGGAAGAGCTGCGAAAGAATAGACCTGCGTGCCATATAATAGAGACAGAAACAGATACATATCCAAATTGAAAAAAAAATTGACGCCGCTCAAAAAACTAGGCTAAAAAAACATTCAGCGATAAATTAATAAAGCTTGTTAAGATTCATTCCACAGAAGCCTCTTATTAGGGACCTTTACTGCACATACGAGTTCCTTTGACCTTAAACAAATTCAAATTAAACTCAAGTTTTAAAGTGCAAAAGTCATTTTATTGAGTGAGGTAAGTCACGTATCATCAAAATCTAATCACGCAAATAACCTAAAAACTTTCGCTAAAGCGCGTGAGAAATGACGTCACGCGCGCAAATGCCGTTAGTGAGAGGAAGAAGTCATTCAGAAAATTTGACTTTTTCAGCGTTGCTGTGTGAACAAATGTAAAACGAAAAAAGAGCGTCAGACGACGAAACAAAAAAACATAGCAGGACAAGTCCTGACATACAATTCAAAGAATTTTCATTGACTAAAAAAACTAGACCTAAAACGGACTATGAATGGAATGGAAAAACCATTTAGAAAAAAATTCGATCCAAAAAATCGAAAAAACAGTAAAAATCAAAGTGAGATTGCCGCATGTGAACAAAAAACCACTAGCGAGAAAGCGAATTTTTGTTCAAACACCGTTTTCTCACTCTACTTTAAATTTAGAGCGAAAAAATTTCACGCCGCAAAACCACTCGCTTTTTCGCTCCTTTTCCTGTTTCGGCGTGACCAAAATCACTACTCCAATTTGACCTCAAAAATCATGAAAATGTGTGAACAGATCTTAAAAAAAAAGACAGCGCCCCAATACAATTCAAATTCTTTGAATTGTAAAAAAACCAAGAGCACCGCAATATAGCTACGCTCAGCTTACAGCTTCGCAGCTATAAAAATGATGAAACGCCGGCAATCTTAGAAATCAAACTGAAAATTGCAAGGTAAAGAAAACTACTTCAAGACTAAACCCAAAAGAAAACCAACGGTCACGTTCTTCTATTCCTATGACAGCTGTTAATAAGCACGATGTCATGAGTTAGCTCAAACCTTGAGGTATCTTCTAGTGGTCTCAATGTTGAGATATCTGATCTCATCTATAGACGTAGGCTCATTCGACGTAGATACTGAAGCAGTCGCTGTCACTGTTTGATTGGATGACTTGTTCCCAGAACTCTTGTTATCCAGAGTAGATGGCACTCTGAACAAAAACGGTGAATTTTTTCATATTACATCAATACATTGACTTTTCACTAAAAGGTACTATGTCAAAGGCCACCTACTACTGTGTATGAAATTACGAAGCTAATTCAAAGTAGCAAAGTTCATAATCTGCGTGCACTTGGCTACTTATTATTGTTGACCGAAATCAAAACGCTCAAATTAGCATCAGTGTTCTGACATTTCACGTTTCCCGTCAATTTCCTAATATATTTTTCTATTTAAAAAGCTACCGTTATGGCGGCCTGTTAATTGTTGACCGATGGTCCTGATACGCCCGTAGTAGATGGCCCGATGCAACGCAAAGGATAGCAGTTCAGGAGGTAGATATTAGTGGATCGATATAAAGGGAGAAGGAATACATAAGGATGGGTGGAGCTGAAAAGGATATGAATATAGAAGAGAAGGCTCACGGATTCGGTTCGGTAGACGAATTGAGGAAGGTTCACCGGCTAGAAAACTTACAGCATAATTAGGGATAACTATCACAAGTAGGATCATGAATGGATCTATTATGTTTCCCGCTCATTTGAAACTTCCAATCCCAGCGGAACTATTCTAAGGTAACCTTTTGCCGGGCACAATTTTGGCACAAACCGTAGATTAGAAAAAATACAAGCATAATTAGGGCAACGGAAACGATTATCTTCTTTGATTTAATCCCCCCTATGCTGTGACAATTTGCAACGATTAACAAAATATGAAAATATCACCTGAGATAAAATCCAATTTATCAATTGAAAACAAAAACATAACCGACTAACGTCGGGCAAATTGCTCTCAAACGACCGGCGAGCGGTTGGCTTCGTCAGTAGCTAGCCACGGTTTATTGAAGATAGTGCTTTTAGAAAAACTTTCAGAAAAACTTTCAGTTTTCTAGCTTTGTTAGTCAACAAATCTGCAAAAAATTTGCAAAATATTGCAAAATTTAAAAGAAAACCTTCCAGATTTTGAAGTGAAAATGTTCAAAACTATTTTTTCTCTGCTAAATTATTTCAAGTAAACCATCTGCAAGACTTGAAAAATTTCGTTGGCCAGTAATGATAGTTAAATTCAGAAAAGGACAAAAACACTCAAGAATTTTGGAAACAATCGCAAATTTTGACAAAATGTTGCCAAAATTCAACACATTAAAAACTTCAAAACCATTTCATTGTCTCAAGAGACTATCCAGCATCACTATTTCAATCTTAAATTAGAATTACTGGCTCAAAAAGATCCATAAATTTGGAACAAGATAATAAATTTTCGAAAATTAAAAAAAATTAAATTTTATCAAAAAAAGTGATAAAGCTGGAGTCATTAAAATATTGATAACAATTTCGTGAATCTAGAAATTGTGCAACCGCTTTTCATGAAGCCTTGGAGGAGGTCCCTAGGACCCTGGTGCCGGAAAAAAATGATAAATTCAAAAAGATTCAAAAAATTTGAAAAAATTGCAAAAAATTTTAAAAATCGCTGATCTTAAAATCTTGAAAAACCTTCCATTACATCTAGAAGCTATGCAGTAACCTAAGCTCAAACTCTAGAGGAAGTTATGTGGCTGTTGAGGTAGAAACCAAAAAATGGACAAAAAATTTCAAAAAAATTGAAAAAAATTAAGTTGCAAAAACAAACTGCTAAATTTTGTGGTAAAAGTTGTAACTAATCCATGGCCAACAAGCATTTTTCAGTACCTCATTATCAAACCCTAACGGAGATTTTCTGTTAGGCTGAAAAAACTGAATAAATGACAATAATGACGAATAAACTGACAATAGCGATAATAAACTGACAAAAAATTTAAAAATTTGCAAGTTTTGTAAAAAAAATGCTGAAACTCGTGGTGTTGAAATCTGGAAAAACAATTCATTACATTTCAAAATTATACATTACCTACTTTTGAACCCTGGAGGAGGTTTCTCGAGTTCTGAGGCTGGAGAAACCTAAAAACCAACAAAAACCTGAAAAAAATGCAAGTTTTATCAAAAAAAATCGATAAAATTTGTCATATTAAAAAACTGAAAGCTATATCATGGCAAATAAAATTGTTTCAGTAACTTATTATCAAACCCTTAAGGACGTTTTCTGGCCCCTGCATCCGGAAAGAAGTGGATAATCAATTATAAATGTCAAAAAAATGGAAAAATTTGCACATTTTGACAAAAAAAAGGCTAAAATTCGTGATGTCAAAATGTTGAAATCATTCCACTACCACTAGAAACTATGCAGTAACCTAATATAAAACCATAGAGGAGGTTTCTTAACACCTAGGACTGAAAAAACACAAAAAATGACAGAAAATTTCAAAAAACTTGAAAAAATTTGTGAAAATTAGTATAAAATTGCGTGTTTTTAGCGATGGATTGTTTGTCAGTAGCCACGGGAGGCGGGGTGGGGGGGGGGGGGGGGGGGGGTTGTACACCGGGGGTCTGATGGGGAGGGGGTGGGCAACAGTGGGGTGGGGGGCAACAGCGCGGTGGGGGGGGGGGGTGGGGGCGATAGGGGGGGGGGGGGGGCAACAGTGGGGGTGCCGTCAACCTCTTATACGTCTCCAAAACAGTGTGAGCTGAAACAGAGCTGAAAGGCTCTAAGAGCACTTAATGCCCGCTGGGCTCTACCTGTTTATCCCGTTTTTGAGGACGAAAAGTCAAAAGCGTCAGACGAAAAATCGGTCAAGCGAAAAATCGCATAAAAAAAGACCGACATGACTAATATAATTGCTACAAACTTCGTTTGAGAGCAATTAAAAAGTTCTATCCTCGCGAAGATCTTAACATTTAAAATTTTAACCTAACATGGCAGGAAGCAAAATAGATAGATCCGACATTTTGCGGGGAAAGCAGAGCTTAGGAACGATATACACATTGGCCTTTTCCCGGTTTTGTATCCTCAACTTGATACCATTTCACAAGACAACCGAATAGAAACATTAGCATTTTAAAATTTGCATATATCATGCGGTAAACAAAAATAAACAGTTGCACATTTCAAAACCACGCCATGCAGTGTACATTAACGGTTTTTTGTTTGTTTGTTTACTTGATGTTGTTTTTGCGCAACAGCGCCTCCAGAATCCTTACGCGTTTCTCCGTATACACCAACTCGCTTGTCGTGTACCTTTAATGTCACAAACACAAATTGATTTGGTTTATTATCAGCTTACTCCACCCACATCTCTCAGAGCCCAAGAAATGGGCTCTGTGAAACATCTGCCCTGTTTTCTACTGCCATACACTAAATTTTGAACAGAAAAGTACACTCTTAGCCAAAAGAATCTACACAATTCATACAAATTCAGTCTTAACTTCAACCTTTTTCAATGTCCAAAAATGCACTGTGATACACTCAGCCACGCATAATTTGAGGTATACAGTTATGGCGTACAAATAAAACCTGGTATCTTTATCATCCTGTGGAGTAAATTCATCGATTGAAATGAAGTTTAGCAATTTCAAAATGGTAAACGATGTTTGATAAATTCGATAGGCAAAAACTAACGTACCTGGTTTCATTCTCGATGGTCATCAAAGCCTTCTCGTTTTCGCTATCTTTTAGTTTCCGCTTCAAGTGCAATATTTCTTTCTCGAAAGCCTTAAACAATCGCATACTGACAGTTATCACATCTGATTTCACCGATGTCGCTTCAAAATAGACGGCCGAAAATATGACGTATGTTCTATAATTTCTAGATAGCAACAGATACAGAATTGATTTGATAGGGGTTGATAATAAAAAAAGTAATACCTAATTAAAAAACTGAAGTTTTCCGCAATTCGAGTTTTTTTTATTTTTTTCAATTTTCCATGCTTTATTTATTATTAACAGCCGCTAAGGAGTCTTCTGTTGATCATTAGAGAGATTAGAGTAACATTAAGTCATTTACAAAGGGAGGAAAAACTGGTTTATTACGCAATTCAACTTTAAGCTCACTGGAATTAAGTTTAAAAAACGACGCTACTCATAAAACAGTAGAAGAGCAGTGAAACGGCGGCATGGAAAGATCAACAAATACAACTAATGTCAGGCGAATTGCTCACGAACGACTGACGAGCGATTCGCTTGGTCACTAG